>NC_043964.1:32791634-33095970 GCF_902148855.1 Sphaeramia orbicularis | reverse complement strand
GTTTAACAAGACTTGTTTGTTAATTGGATAAAATCTTGTGTAATTATGGGAGGTTTCACAAAAAATGTTGAATAAATATTTTTGTGAATGTATAACATGTATAAGCACTGATAAACTGTCCAAATACAGTTTTAATCAGTGGATTGTACAACTTAGTCTCATTGAAAATTATTTATTTATATATTTATAGGGAATTGGATTGTTTTAATACATGTAAATATTTTTTATTAAACATTAAAAAGTAAAAAAATATGCAAAATTCATGTAAAGTTAGAGCAAAAACTGTATTTTAATTATGGAAAATTACTGTATTTTTATGAGATGGTTATTTTCCATTATTTTTTTGGGACCCCTGCTGCCGGAATATTACTGTTTTTTTTTTTGTTTTTTTTACAGTGTGTACACCAAACTTGTTTTTAGGCTGATGTTTTGTTTTAATTATGTTTGATGTTATTATTTTATGCTTTTTATTGTCAGGAAGGTGGCCTTGGGTGACTTGAAAGGTGCCACCAATTAAAATTTATTATTATTATTATTATTATTGTTATTATTATAAAGGTGATCAAGACAATATAGCAATTGCCATGTACACTAGAAATAACAAATAAATTCAATATGTACTGCTCAAAAAGGAGTGGGAGGAAGAACACTCATTAAATCCCACCCACATCTCTCATTTATACAACATAACACGTTACTTTTGCTTCCTTAATGATAAAGTTACATCTGCTTAGAGTCCTAAAAATGTAAATAAATAGTAAATAAATAAGGAAAGCTGATGTATATTCTACACATATTAACTCTCTAAATCACAGGTGTCAAACATGCGGCCCGGGGGCTAAATCTGACCCGCCAAAGGTTCTATTCCGGCCCGTGCGATGAAAGAGCAAAAATTAACCTGAACAGTCAAGGCTGTCAAAAATCATTTTAATTCAGGTTCCACATACAGACCAATGTGATCTACAGTAAAAATAACAACACAATAACCCATAAATAATAACAACAAATTTTCTTTGTGAAAAATTATGTGGAAAAAATTGAAGTGAAAAAAATAACATTACACTGTGGAAATATTAACATTTACAAAACTATTCTTTCACAATAAAATGCAAATAAATACATAAATAAAAACAAAGATGAACAACCTGAAATGTGGAGTTTTAACAATATTCTGCCTGTTACTAAATGTTTTGTGCATTTATGGATCCACTGTGATCTGTAGTTGTGTTAATAATAATAGAGATGGAATATTGTAGAAATTGTTCAAATTTTAGTTCCAAACTCCAAAATTTTAACAATATTCTGCCTGTTACCAAATGTTTATGTAACACTGTGTGTAAATGTACATGTATAAATAATAAGTCGAGGCATAATATTGTTAAAATTGCACTAATTTTTCAAAAGGAAAAGGTTTTTTCTCATTATTCACATCTTTTTTTGCAAAATGTAAATATTTTCATAATTGAATTGTTTTTTTTTTTTTTTTGTACTAAAACAAAAAGAAAAACTTGGATTTGTCATTTATAGGTTTTTAAGTCATTATTTTACTGGTGTGGCCTGCTTGAGATCAAATTGGGCGAAATATGGCCCCTGAACCAAAATGAGTATGACACCCCTGATCTAAATGATAGTCTGCATAACTTATCATATAATACAGGGTGGGGAAGCAAAATTTACAATGAACATTTAGTTGTTTTTTCTCAGCAGGCACTACGTCAATTGTTTTGAAATCAAACATATATTGATGTCATAATCATACCTAACACTATTATCCATACCTTTTCAGAAACTTTTGCCCATATGAGTAATCAGGAAAGCAAACGTCAAAGAGTGTGTGATTTGCTGAATGCACTCGTCACACCAAAGGAGATTTCAAAAATAGTTGGAGTGTCCATAAAGACTGTTTATAATGGAAAGAAGAGAATGACTATGAGCAAAACTATTACGAGAAAGTCTGGAAGTGGAGGAAGCAACAAAAAACGTACCAAAGCTTTTATTAAAGCTCTCAAATCCAAAATCCTAAAGGATCCAACCAAATCCATGAGAAAAATGGCAATTGAACTTGAGGTAGACACAAGACCGTTAGAAATGCAGTAAAATATGATTTGAAGTTAAAATCTTACACAAGAACACCAAAACACTTGTTGACAACAGCAACAAATCCAACTTTAGCAATTTTTGGAACTCATGTTTATGGCCGCCTTCTAGCCCAGATCTAAACCCTCTGGATTATGTTATTTGGGGCGTTTTAGAACATGCTACCAATAGAACATCACACAGCAATGTCGACTTTCTTAAAGATACTATTAAAGAAGAATGGGAGAAGTTGTCACCCGAATATTTGAGGAACACTTGCGCAAGTTTCAGGAAGCGTGTGAAGGCAGTTATTGAGAAAGAAGGAGGACACATAGAATAAAAACATTTTCTATTATGTCAATTTTCTTGTGGCAAATAAATTCTCATGACTTTCAATAAACTAATTGGTCATACACTGGCTTTCAATCCCTGTCTCAAAATATGTAAATTTGCTTCCCCACCCTGTATATTTCAACAATAATCACATACCAACAATGGTGATGGAAGTGACACATACAACATGGTAAACAACAACCAGCACATCCCAACATAAGTAAGGTAAGATAGAGCCATCAGTCTGTGTGTGGAGTCTCTACTATCACTGCATTACCTGTTATGTAAATCATATTTGAGTGGAATATTAGGAGCATAACTCAATGAAGAAGAAAGGAATAGTAGCAGCAGCAGCAGCAGCACAAATGGCAGATGCCTTAAGGGAAAATTCTATTTGCTATCAGAACATGAGTGACAGCTGACATAAGCTGTGACTGTGTGTTGGAGGTTCCATCATTAATCAGACTGCACGGCAACAGCGCTGATGAATTGCCTTCTCTACTGCATAATCTACATGTGCTTTCCCTCTCGACCTTCAGTTGAGATTGACTGTGTGCGAGGGGGTAAAAAGTAGAAAGGAGAAGACAATCTATCTCCATTATCCTTCTTCACCCTGGTTATTTAGCATCGCATCAGGATGACTCCCTCCATCTCTCCCCTTGTTTCCTGCTCTGCCACGTTTTTCATTTCCCCTGTCTTTCCAGCTCCCTGTGTTCCTGTTGTTTCTTCCTTCTGTTTTGCCACTAGCGGCAACTCTCACCCTAGGGAAATACTGCTCTCTTAATGACACATACAGATTGTGCGTTGCAGAGAATGGGATCTTAATGTTGCCTGAGTGAGCTCCTATTCTCAGGCTTCTTTCCACATTCCTGTTGTGCGAGTTTGAGTGCAGTAATAGACACAATACGTCTCAAGCAATACTGTATCTGCACATTTCTATACCTACTGTCTCACTAGGATGTAGTCTGGACTTGTTAAAAAAAAAAAAAAAGAAAGAAAAAAGTAGGTTCACACTGCCTCCTGCTGGTCCAACAGAAAAAAAGAAATACCAAGTTTCAAAGTTCTACTAAATTCTCAAATATGATTAATATGGCAACCAAATTCAATTCATCATTCCCTTCTGTACCATAAATCTAGCTCATTATCACACAATTCTTTCTCCCCCAAATGAGAACTGTGCTTGGCTTAAACCAGAGCCTTCCTCCATGGGTCATTGTTCCATATTTCAGCTCCTGTCCCAGAAGTTAACAGACCATCTACAGCCCACCTGGTTCTTTGGTGTTCTGGGAAAGCGTGAGAGGAAAACGGCGGGAGGCTCTGATGACGACAACTCGGAGTGAGACTGAGCAGCAGAGGTCACAGCTGGGATGGTTCACCTGCATATCAGAGCACGGTTGTGTGTAATTGGTGGATAATTTGCTTGTGGGGTACACAAATACCCAAAGGTAATTATTTCTCAAACACATATTTAACTGTAGCCAGACAAAGTAAAACCGCTATTTCCCTGCTGACAGAAATGTGTCAAAGGACAAAAAGCAGACATTGTTTTTGTGGAGATAAAAAGCGTTCATGAAGGCACTGAACAACCAGTAATGAGGATGATTTTTCTCATTTTATTATTTAGCAACGGGCTTTTTTTTTGTTTAAGCCATCTCTAATCTAATTTACAGTAGGAATTTCTTATCGACTTAAAAACTAAATTAAATCCCACTATTTGTTTTATTAAAATAATGCTCTTTTTAATTATTATTCTAAAACTGAGTGGGATTGACTCCCTTATTAAATGTGTCCAATTGGATTATTTTCAGTGAGATACATACATTACAGCTTTAGACACATCTTTAACCCTGTAA
The DNA here is from genome assembly GCF_902148855.1 of Sphaeramia orbicularis. Classification (NCBI taxonomy): domain Eukaryota; kingdom Metazoa; phylum Chordata; class Actinopteri; order Kurtiformes; family Apogonidae; genus Sphaeramia; species Sphaeramia orbicularis. The sequence goes on along the minus strand of NC_043964.1, from coordinate 33,091,708 downwards.
CCTTTTTTGGCTCGTGACCCCATTTTAACATCATAAATTTCTGGTGACCCCAGACATTCAAAACAAAGACATTTTTCTCTTGGAGATGTCTTAGCGGGGCCAGGCGGGTGAAGAAATCTTTCCGTTCTCTGTTCGGTCCGGTTTTGACTGTGTTCAGGCAGGTTGAAGCTCAGTAACACATGCGGTCACATGATCGGGTCAATCAAGACATGCCCTCTCAGATATTATATCCTGCATTTTATTTGGAGTTGATTTTTATTGGGAAAAATGTGTGGTGTTTTAATTATAATGAATATATATTGAATCATTAAAAATATTTTTATTAGTGGTTCAGTTACATTCTTTTTAACAATTACTAGAAATTTCAGGTGACCCCATATGAATTCCAGGCAACTCCACATGGGGTCCCGACCCCAAGGTTGAAAAACACTGCTGTAAAGCATGAACCATTAAATCAGTGGTTTTCAACCTTTTTAGGCTCGTGACCCTATTTTAACATCACTAATTTCTGGCGACCCCAGACATTCAAAACAGAGACTTTTTTTAGTTTTGCTCAAATTTTGTTTTTGATCATGTAATAGTTTGCTATACTATGTTGCAAATAAACGTTAATTTTACACAACATTAAGGCTATATAATGTATATTTTTGTGGACGGAGGCAGTAAAGCCAGGTGTAGATTACTGCACAAAGTGAGAATTTTTTTTACAGTCGATCCAAAGGCTGCAAATTAATACTGAAAAAAATACTAACTCAAACTGTGAATTATGAAACATCTGCAGCATCTGAAACTGACCACAATGAACATTTGACAGATAAACAGTACCACAGTGCTTCACTTTCAGCTTCACAGTTTGTCATGTCTTTTATTTATTGTGATTGTCTCTCTCAACTCACCACATATTTTTTATAAGTAAATTTTTATTTCATTTTATCAATTACTAGAAATTTCAGGCAACCCCATTTGAATTCTGGGCGACCCCACATGGGGACCCGACCCCAAGGTTGAAAAACACTGCATTAAATCATAGACAGAAAATTCCAGTTCTTTGGAACTGGAGCCTTTACTGGTCCTTCTGACACACCCCCAAAAATGTTTAAATATCAATTTCCATGTATGAGTTTCAATTTTGTGTCATATTTGATACATCGGGTCTCAATGCTCAAATATTATTTTTGAACAAAACGAAAACATAATATAACACAAAACACGTCAAACAATCGGTAATTTTATTTTCAAAATTGGTAAAGTTTCTGCCTCCTTCCTCATTAATGACAATCTTGTAGTGTCACTGGTGAAAGAATTCCTCACCCTGGTGGATTATCTGTGTATTGCATGTATCTAATTGTATACATCAGGTGTTTCAAGAAAAAAAATATCACACTTATCATGTAGAGGGCTTCCAAACTCATGTACCAAATATGAGTATGTTTGGCGTATAGGGTTAACCCTTTATAGGGCACTTATAGAGAAATACTCTGAAATTCAAAATTCCAACCTTAGTGTATTAGAGGACATGGCAAGACTGGTATGACTTGTGTGAAATCTTTCTAAAGTTTTATTCTCATGTAGAAAATCGAAGGTCAATTAAGTTACCGTATTTGGTTCCTTGTCCATAAGTGGCACAAAAAAAAAAAAAAAAATCCAAGAAGTTCTTATAAAAAAAACACAAGAAAACACATGTAAGGTGAAAGGAACATGTATTTTATAACATTAGACTGACATAATTGCTGATCCAGACCCCTGTCCACATCCACATATCCCTTTGAACATCATTCCTTACATTAGTACCATTACTTCATGGTACCTAACAAAGCAGGTACACTCACTGTTCATGCAGAGGCGGACCTTACAGACCCTGTAGACCACATTGGACCTGAGGACTGTTGACTCACTGTCCTCACTGGAACTGTCTTGTAATGTGTGTGGAAATGACCCAAAAATAGTCACTTGCCCGATAAGGGGTTAGTCATAAATATTTATTTTTACCATAGTGTCCAAAAATCCTTTTTCCATAAAGAAAACATATGATTCATGCAGAAACCTTAGCTTACACGTCAGTGGTAATATCAGTTATCTGATAATGTTGAAAAAATAATGAATTAGGCAATCCATACAGAACTTTTAGTGTTACAATGCTATAACTAGGCTAAAAACAGCTGATTAGGAGTACGTAAAAACATAGATTTGAATAACACCCGGCACCAAAGGTTTAACCCATAAAGATCCAGTGCGACATTTATGGTTGCTCCAAAATAAATTCTCTAGATTTCACCTTTTTAAGTGATTTGTCACCATTTATTATAATACTATCCTGTGTTTTGCGTTGTTTTGGGTTTTTGTTTTTTCAGTGACAAATCACTTATTTTCTTATATTTAATTCACTGATCATGTAGATGTTCATTAACGTCTGATTAAAGTTGAGGGTTATTATATCAGAAACAGAAAACTGAAGAAAAGTGATTTTCTTATCCAAATATATCAATAACTGAACATAAACCCATTATCTGTCATCCACTGTCATTGATCCAACTCCATGGGTTTACTGCTGAATCAATGTAGAAGATGACGGCGTTGCCATGGCAAATACGGAGCCTCTGAACATCCAAATGGGTCATATCTGATGACCATGAAAAGACGACAAACTGAATTTTACACCAAGTATTTACATGTATTGATAGGATTTAGTGGATCATTACGGATTTAACATTTTAGATCAGATGGTTTTAGTCGATGGTGTGTGTGTGAGTCTTTATGGGTTAAAATGTGAGAAAATATCAGATTAGCTGCATTAAGAATGTTTTACTTTATAGTTTCACACAGTATGTCAGTAAATGCATGTTTCTTTGCTTCAAAAATCAAACGCATGGTGTCCAGCTGAGTGGACATTGATGTAACTCAGTGTTTTCCCAACCTTTTTTGGCTCGTGACCCCATTTTAACATCACAAATTTCTGGCGATCTCCAGACATTCAAAATGAAGAGATATTTTTTTAGCAACAATTAATTTGTTTCTGATCATGTAATAGTTTTCTATACTATGTTGCAAAGAAACGTTAATTTTAGACAACATTTAGTCTATATAATGTTTATTATTATGGATGGAGGCAGAAAAGCCAGGTGTAGATTACTGCACAAAAGTGAGAATTTTATTTTCCTTGGTCAGGATACGTACAGTCAGTCCAGCTTGGATTTACAAGGCTGACAATTAATACTGAACAACAAGAACTCAAACTATGAATTATGAAAGAGCTGCAGCATCTGAAACCGACCACCATGAACATTTGAAAGATAAACAGTACACAGTGCTTCAGTTTCAGCTTCACAGTTTGTCATGTCTTTATGTATTGGGATTGTCTCTCTCAACTCACCATATATTTCTCTTTAGTGTTTTATTTTTTATTTTTTTTTTTATCAATTACCAGAAATTTCAGGTGACCCCATTTGAATCCCAGGCGACCCCCACAGGGGGTCCCAACCCCAAGGTTGAAAAACACTGATGTAAACTCCATGAAAAATAGGTTCATAAAAAAAATTCAATCACAGTTTCTTTCATGCCTAAAGAGGAATAAAAAACACTCAGGAAAAAAAAAATCTTGATAAAGGTTGTCATAATTCATTCATAAAAGGGTTAATAACACCTCTCTGTTATTGCTTTCGACTACTGTTGTTTAATTGAAAAGCTGATTAGATATGGATCTGAAAGACTGTCCTGACCTCTCATAATGTCACATGGGCTAAATGTCAACAGCCTAACAGGTAGTTTGCATCTCTGTTTAATTTCAGACGGTGGCTGATGTATGTGTGGGTTGTAAACCCTGGTATTACACCGGCCCGGGTGCCTAGGAGCTATTACACTCAAATGATGAACTCTAACAAACTCCTGCTGCTTTCTCCACGGGGATCTGGTTTGGAAAGGTCAGTACCAGGCCTGGTATGTGGGCAGTGTTACAGACACATGCTGTATTGATGGAAATAAAGGGGGAACTATTCATTTGAGATTCTGTAAAAGCTGAATGCCACCTGAGTGACAATCCAAAATCAAAGCGTTTGGTGGTAAAATTATACAGGCTACAACCTAATAATCTAAACACAAAACTGTGGTCAACACATTTATAATGGGACATTGTTGAGCCAAGGCTGTGATGTGGTTATATTGGCTCGGATAATTTGTGAGACATTTGTAGAGCCAAGTGTGTACAAGAAGCTTAGCTGTTATACATTAATTAAATGTTCAATTACTAAGGCTTACAAAGCAGGTGGCAGTCATCCAGGTTGGCATTGTATTCATGTCCTGTGGCCTGCTGGGTAAGCAGAGGAGCACACTCATGAAGGATTTTCCCTGATAAAGATTATGAAGCTGATGGCATTTAAAAAAAAAAAAAATGTATGGATTAAAGGTTTGTGTGGGGTTAAAACTTTTAATTTGTTTTTGGTTAGTTTGAAGTGTTTAATAAAGACCCAGTTCAGGTTAGTTTAAATTTACATTGTAAATGACTCGCACTTCAATTATAGTAGAAGTCTAATGTTAATAACTCATCAATCATTACTGATGCATAATGGCCACATTTGGAACTACAACACGGGGGGCAATTCATTTTGGTTCAGGGGCCACATACTACCCAATATGATTTCAAGTGGGACTGGACCAGTAAAATAACATAACTTACCAACTTCAAACTTTTCTGTTAGAAAAAAAGTAAAATTATTGTTATGAAATATTTTATATGCACAACACTATTCTTTAAAAATGTGAATAACAGGAACCATGTACAACCTGAAATACCTTAACCCTTTTCATGCACAGTGGTCACTCCATGGGACAGTTATTCTACAGCTGTTCTCTCTTGTATATTCATGGGATTTTGTTGTTTTATTTGCATATCCACCAACACAGTGGATACTTCCGCTCCATCCCATAATACACTGCAATTCATACCGTTACTGTAACATTCCTGTTCTTGATAACCTGATCCGCAGAAACATGTTTGAGTGTAAATCAATTGTTAGTTATTAGACTGTAAATTAACAGTTTTTTTTTTTTTTTAAGTTGTTGTGTTTGTGTTTTTTTGCATACTATTTGAGTGAGTAATAACTACTATTATAGTATGTTAAAATGTGAGAAAACAGATTAGCAACATTAAAAAAACATATATTTCATAGTTTTTCACACAGTATGACAGTAAATGCATGTTTCTTTGCTTCAAAAATTAAACACATGGTGTCCAGCTGATGTGGACATTTTTGTAACTCCATGAAAAATAGGTTCATAAAAAAATAATAAATAAATAAACAAAAATTCAGTCACATTGTTTTTTTCATGCCTAAAGAGGAATAAAACACTCAGGAAAAAAAAAAAATCTTGATTAAGGTTCTCATAATTCGTGCATGAAAGGGTTAAGAAAAATGAGTGCAGTTTTACAGTATTTTGCCTAAGTTTATCATTTACTATGAAGGTAAATTTGTTCCTTTATTATTCATTCAAAAAAAAGATGCTTTAACTATATACTTTCAATCAAACAAACCTTTTCAAAGAAAAAAAAAGTGTTCAAATACAATCTTTTGGGTCTCATTTTTCCATTCACTTTTTTTCTTTGAAGTTTCTTTTTTTTTTTTTTTAAGCGAGTTATTTTTTTGATTAAAAAAAATGTTTTGATTGAATAAAGAAACAGATCTACTTTCATAATGTACATTCTAACTCACAAATCACAGTGGATGTACAGACACAAAACATTTAGTGATAGGCTGAATATTATTAAAATTGCACTTGTTTTCCTTAAGGAATTTCTGGTTGTTCATGTTTATTCATGTGACTGCATATGTAACCATTTTTATGTGCAGTTATCATTGTTTATAGGTCACTTTATTATCTTACTAGTCCAACCCATTTGAGATTGAATGTTGCTTAATGTGGCCCCTGAACTAAAATGACGGACACCTTTGATTCTCAGTACCTTCAGTGTAGTTTTTGCATGTCACTAACTCATCCCATGGGCCAGATTGAATCTTTTAGACCTTATGTTTGACACCCCTGAACTAGGATATAATTCAGCCTAAGTTGATCTTCATCTGCTGCATTTCTTTGATTCAACTTGTGATTGTGACAAAGAGCAGAAAAAGTTTTGAAAATAGTGTTTATCATAAAGATTTCATTCTGAGCAACGATATTTGTAACCATGACTGAACTGGAACTTAACCAGTGCATCCCCATGAGACATGTTTACTACTTTATGATCCATTCGTGTGATCTTAATACCTTTAATTGTCGGCTAAAATTTGCTTAGAGGTCTTATTTATGTCTTTGTGCAAAAGAAATCAATAGAAGTGAATCCCCAAAGGAACTTTTGTTGGTAAATGCAAATTATGCAATTTACAGGATTTCAGTTCTGTTGCCACATGCTGATGGTCATATGAACTATGTTTTCAGGTCAAAAATGTCCAATTTCATCACAATTAATGCTATATTTTCATGTCACAAATGCCCAAGTTATATTTTAACTGAATTTACCTGAAAAACAAATATTCTATTCTTTTAGATTCCCCAATTTTTCTTACAAGATTATATACTACATATCACGTTTTATTTATACAGGTTGCAATATGGAGTATGGTGCTGATCCATCCTGCTTAGTTACACCAATACATAAAGAATGTCACACGTCACTTTTTAAATCAACAGTTTTCTAATAAGCATTTTTATAAAGAAATAACAATTCTATATTGTTGTTTACCTCTTTAGTATGATGATAAACTATACAATAAATAATTCTGATCCTAGTTTTTGCACAGGGATCATTTCTGGAAACAGTGACATGGCTGCCGAGCATCAGTATGATGGGATTCGTAACAACCATGTCACATCCGTCCACTGCTACATTTTGTGTTTTGTGTCAGCTGTTATTGTTTTAGATCCACAATACTAACATTTATGAATAAGAGGAGAATTATCAATAGTAAGTATATAAGTTTATTACTAATAAAGTACTGGTACTGACCAGATCATCATGGGTAATGTCATGTCCGTCCACCAGCAAAAGTTTTCACATACACGTGCTATTCAAAATCCAATATTTCTGAAAATATAGCTTCCACTGTCAAATAATATCAGTAGTCTGTGCACAAATGTATTAGCATTATTTTAACACAGTTCTATGCATTTCTTAGAACTTTTTTTTTTGACAAAAATGGCCACTCATTTGACCCCCTAAGTAAATTTTAGCCGTTGTATATTTGTGATGTCAAAACTAAAATAATCTGTATGCCCCGCCATATAACCAAGCTTTACAAATACACGGATTTTCATTCAGTAATGAAAAAACAAATTCACAGGTTTTTCCACTTTTTTTTATTCATCAAGACAACATGAACATTAAAAGCAGCGCAAAATTAAACAAATCTTCAGTCTTGAAAATCTTTTGATCATCATTAATTATATTTTACAGTAAGGGGACAAGAGCAATCAATGTGAGCTCAAAAAGTGGAGGAGAAAGACACGCCCTATTATGGGACTAACAATGTACATATGCTCTCAAGTCTGGAAGTGAAGTGGAACCTGACAAATCAAAACAAACCACAAGCACTGTTTTATTTTATTTCCACTAAATGCCAAGAACAAGGATGATGCGTAGAGAGTCTCAAAAGAAGAAAACAAAATTAACTCCTCTAAGTTTGGTATTAAAGTGACGTCTGGCCGACAGCTAGACCAAGTAAAGAAATACATCAGATGAACCACAACTACCCTCATACCAGCCTGAAGATACGGCAAAAATGATAAAGGGACAGTGAAATCAATGCATTTATTTCCCCTCTCCTCATTTACACATGTATGTTCGTATTTTAAATAAGCCACTACACATTTGTGGTTCACCTTGTTTTTAAGAAGCGGAGATTCAGGTTCAGGGTAAGGATGGGTGAGCTCTTCCGATTCTTCCTCCACCAGATATCCCAGCTTCCCCTGTCGAGCAAAAATGGTCATAAAATGTAGTGTTAGCAAAGGCCCCGCAACATGTGTTTGTAGCAACGTGTGCTGCTACTGGACTGACATCATCATTGTCTGTTTCTAAGCTATTTATCAAGCATGTCCCTTAAGGAAGGTGAAGCTCATGACAGAGACACTGCTAATCAAGTATCTTAGGTTTGGTATTGGCTCAATGGGCCAGAATATCACAGTTTTAGACATGTTTTCAATTATATTTTTAGCTCCAACATTCATCTTAATTAAATAGTGACCAAAGCTTGTGGATTTTACTAATGTTGGCCCTAATGGTTAAATAAAAACATTGACAATCCTGTTTGATATCCCCTTTGCCAATGTGAAACCAGACTTGTTTTCAGAGCAGAGCAAAAGCCAATCATGGATTCAGACCCAGCCCCGAAACAAATGTAACACTGGAATATAAAGACCTAGAGGCGTACACAACGGGAAAACACAAGTGACTATTTCCTATTGGCATAGGTATATCTAGCAGGCTGTCGGTGCGTCTCGGCATGTTTAAAACTATCATGATTCTACTGAGTAAGTTTTCCCCAGACATTTACAGCTAACAAATACAGAAACAAAGAAAAACACAAAGAAAAATATACACAATCAAGCTTTCAAGTTCATGTTCTGGAGAAGTACAGATATGTTTTGTTCTGACAGCAACAGCATTCAGAAATGGATGTGGGTAGAGAAAGGAGTACCTGGGGTGAGTACCTGCACAGTTTGACAGTCAGAGAGTATCCATGATTTTTAATTTGCCCTTTTCTCATGTGGTCTCGCTCACAACACCAACGCTGTGTGAGGTATGGAAGTCAGCTGCAATTCATTCGATACACCCTACCCTCCAGTTAGTTAGTTACGTTAAGCCCCCCGGTGCCATAACACCCCCCAAAACACACACTGCATGGCATTATCAGGCACAGTAAGCTGGACAACAAATCCATGGCATTTGAGTCATGATTAACTGCAAAAAGAAATAGTCTTGTTTCTAACAAAGACCTGTGACGAAGGCTAAATGTCTGCGTGTTACATTTTAGAGCAAAAAAAAAATCCTTTAGACATATATACATGTAGACACACAGTGACTACATTTCTCCCAATATCTCAACAAATCAAAATTATTACATTTTCCTACTTCTTAGAAATGCAAAAAAATAAAATAAAATAAATAAAAACAAGTATATACAGGCAGGAAAAACTGATTGGATTGTTAATTTTTTTTTTCTGCCACTTTGTCCACAAAGACAAATATAAGTATCAAAAACCGATACAAAACGAGGGGTACCTCTGGGCATGTTTGCTCAGGACTACACTGGCCTTTCCCTCTTGGCTTTGTGTGAATGATTTCTACCTTCTTCTCATTCATCGGGCCTAGTCCTTCATCTTCAGTGCATACTTATGATGCACTATTCGAAAACAGGATAAAGATATATGCATACAGTACATAAGACAAAATCAAAGGCATTGAACTGAACGTAAACAGGGTGGGAAAGGTAGGGTGACAGGGTGGGTAGGGGAGATGGGAAAGGTGGGGAGTGTGGGAAAGGCGGTGGGTTGGGTTGAGAGCCAGGGGGGAGTGAGGAGGAGGGCGCACTTACCTGAGCCTGATCTGAGGTCCTATCAGATCAGTTTTAATTGGACTGAGTGTCACCTCAGAATGGAGGAGCTCTTGCTGGCCGTTAAGCAGAGGGGAGGGGGCAGAGGCAGCAGCCTCCGTCTCCATCGGTTCCGCTTCTGATGAAGCCTTGACGGCTGCTGCGTCACCATCAGAGTGTTTGTCTTTCTTGGAGCTGCTACTGCTCTTCTCCTCTGTTGACTTACGTCTGAAAAAACATTACATTCAGTCACACAGTTGTCCTCTGAGGATGTGTTTTTAGACCAGCCTAATTATTAAAGCACCAGTATTGAAAATTCCATTATTAACTTTCAGCATATTGTAATCCAAGTGGTTTGAAAGGAAACAAGACTTCAGCATGTAGCTCTTCACCTTTGTTTTCAGGCTGTTTGATGCAGGTTTTTGGCTGATCAGAGGTATTTTCACAAAGGTAGAGGGGTTAAATACATGACTGACAGACGTAATCAGTAATCACTGACAATATTCCACCAGCCACAACATGGACGTGATTCTAATACACTAATGTGTCTCAACACAGAAGCTTGGAAAAGTTATTTTTTTGTATTTTATTTTTAGTGCATTATCAAGTCACATCTACATTTATAGAGTATTTTGATTTAGACCAAAGAAGAGATGCAATAAAGGTGTGTATTTTAGTGAGCTTAGTCTAAGTAATTGTAAAAAAAGTAAATCCATGCCAAAAACCAAGTGGAAATACCTATTAACACTATTGCATGATCGACTACTACAACATGGCTTCCCTAAAACACCATCAAAAAGCATGTTGTGTTTGGTTACAACTAACAAAATATTGACTTATAGCTGTGTTTTAGATGTCGCAGGAAGATGAGTCCTCACCTTTGTCCTTTGATGACCGTTCCTTGTCCCGGTCTCTCTCCTTATCCCGGTCTCTCTCCCTGTCCCGGTCCCTGCTGCGGCTGCGGTGCCGGTGGGATTTGCGTTCTGAGCTGCGCGACCTCCTCCGGTCGCGACTGCGAGAGCGACGTTTCCGGTCAGAGCGCTCACGACTGCGCCTTCTGTCCCTGTCCCTGTCCCTGTCCCGGCTCCTACAAACAACAGGTGGAGAATAAATCATTAAGGAAACAAGGGCAATTTGCATTTTTACTCATCAATTCCCTATATTTATACGCTTGGTAACCATTTTGATTAATTTTAACCGGCTGACATGTACTGCTATTTTCGAGTCTACAACTATGGTCCAGAAAAAAGCATCTTCGTCAGTCAGTATTACTGGAGACCAAATATTTCAAATGTCACTTAAAGGAAAAATGTGAAATTGCAACAGAATTCAAATGAATATATACTGTCAATAACATGATACACATACCTAGTAATTGTAGTGTTTACGATACAAAGAAGGCAAACAGGGCTCAAAAAACAAACAGGTCATTCAACAAATGTGGCCACAAATTTGACTTAATGTAAAACAGGTGGAGTTGGTACACATAAAATTCACAGTTCAAGGTAATATTTCTATGTTGTTTGAATGTGGATTCAGTTTTTCTATCTTTCCGTCCCTTTCAAGACAGTGATCCATACCTGCTGCGTTGCGATCTCTCTCCCTGTCCTTGTCTCTGCTCCTGGATCTCCGACGATCCCGGGATCTGCTCCGTTTCCTGTCTGAGGTTCGGGCTGGAGTGGCGGCTGTTCGAGTGGCTCCGTCTCGCCCTCCGGTCTCTGTCCCTGTCGCGTTCTCTGTCTCTTTCTCTCTCTCGCTCCCGCTCTCTCTCCCGCTCCCTTCCTTTTCTCGTTCTTTCTCTCGCTCCTTCTCCTTTTCTTCCTCCTCTTTGCGCTTCTTTTCCCTTTCCTCCCTCTCACGCTCACGGTCTTCTCTGTCTCTCCTTAGGGCTGGGTTTTCACCTTGCGGGTCTTCTGAACGCCGCGTAGTTGCTCCTGTGGATAATTACAAAAAAGCCTTTATCTGAATGCATTTAATATGCACAGCTCAGGAACAAGGGCATAACTTTATTCTAGATGAATATGCATTCAACTGTCATTTCACAATATTAGCAACATGGTTTTCACTTTACCTTAAGCTCCTCTACAGTGGATTGATTTTGGCATAGCCCATGTGCTGTTTTCCCATTAAGTGGTCGTCCACTCGAGACTGTGCATCACCACAATGAGGAAGGCTCCACAGACCTCACAAACCTCCATCTGTTTTTCCTGGGCTGCAAAGCTCTCAATAGTCTGGATAAAGAGAAGATCCATTACTTGTAAATGATACTTGTGAGGACACTTTGAGCATTTTAAAACATAATGTCTGTTGGCAGCTCCCGTAACATCATTAACTCATAAAGATGAATGATAGCATACTTCTACTTAATGATTTATAGAATAGAATGACCAATAATTCATGTTTGTTCATAGATTACATGACATCAGTAGTGCTCGGCAGTAAGCAACATCTGTAGACTGATTAGACTGAAGGCAGTTCACTCACCGAGGGGGTGGAGCTGAGCAGCTCCCTCTCCTCCTTCAGCTGTTCCACCAGTTTCATCATGCCCTGGGCCTCTTCCACCCGACCCTCTGACCCCAGTTCCTCAATCTACATCAAGTAAAAACAGAGATTGAACTTTTTTTTTTTTTTAAATCACAATCAAATAAGTTTTCTGGTATGAATTGGGTGAAATGGCGTGTGATGGAGTGACTATTTTGAAGTGCCCTTGAGTCAGGGCCTTCCAAATGACTGTGGTATGTGAACTAATAACCTCCACCAAGGAGGTGGTGGAGGTTGGTGGAGGCTGGTGTTGGTTTGTCTGTCTGTCTGTCCAAGTGCAAGATAACTCAAGAAGTTATGGATGGATTCTGGGGGGGGGCACTGATCTGCCTTGGCAGAGGTCTGCGCTCTCCGAGTGCTTTTCTAGTTACCTCCGCCAAGGAGGTTTTGTTTTTGCCAGCGTTTGTTTGTCTGTCTGTCTATGTGTGTGCAAGATAACTCAAAAAGTTATGGACGGATTTGGATGAAAATTTCAGGAAATGTTGATACTTGGACTAGGAACAAATGATTACATTTTGGTGGTGATCGGGGTGGTGGGCACTGATCTGCCTTGGTGGAGGCCTGCGCTCTCCGAGTGCTTTTCTAGTTTACAAAGTATTCTAAAATACTTGGTACAAACCTGTACAACCAAGTCCTCAATCTTTTCTGTTAGGACCTGGATCTTCTCCTCATCTTTCCTGATGGACCAGGACCCTGGACAAGCAAACATAATCCATCTTAATTTGAATTATTTGTATAATTAGAATTCATTTAATATGTTTTCTGAATGAACTTAATAGTAACAGCAAAATGCAGTAAAGGTACTGTGAATAACCAGCAGCTATATATTTGAGAATGCAGAGACCAAATAAACCGTGATGACAGCAAATCACAATAATGTCCCAAAACCAAAGCACGCACCCCTGCATTCTGTTGAGCCTGAGACAGAGCAAGTCGTGCATGCCCTCTGCGAATCCGCCGTTCCACCTCTGCCAGAAGCGACTGCAGATAACGCAGAAAGTCTCGTTCATAGCCCTCTTTCATAAACCGAGAGCTTTTCTCATACCTGGAGAAAATGGAAATCAATTACTGATTGAGAATACAGAGGTGTATATTAATACTTGCTTAAACAAAGACTGCGACTTACAATTTTCTGAGATTTTCATCATGGATTTTTTCACATGGACCTGAAAAAGAGCACAATAATTACTCTCACACATGCTTCTTAGAAAAACATACACTACAGGTGTATACATAATGTAGGCTACATATGTATATTAATACACTGTTCACTTACCTAAGTCAGAACGGGTGTTTGTAAACAGCTCAGCCGGGCAGAACCCACACAAATAATATCTGCAGACCTAAGTGAAGAGAGAAAATATTCACAGCTTCAAATTATTATCGTTGAAATGTTCACTCTCTTATTTCAGCGTTTCATTAGACTAACACAAAGCTAAGGTTAAGTTACAGCTTACATTAACGTACAGCTAACATCTACATAGGAATGGCAACCATGGTAATGGCAATCACTTAAGACTTTTTTGGCCAAAACGGTGCATTAGTTACAGCAATTAGCTGTATTTAATAGGAAACAATAAATTATTTGGTATTACAACCCGTAGCTAACAGCAAGGTGCAGATATCAACCTACGTTACACCACACCGCTTCACGCCTCATTGTGACCCAAAGACAGAGCATTAGCCAAGTGCGGTGCTAAGCTAGGTTAGCAATACCATTGCATGGATAACACTTTTACTGCCAGTTTACGTTGATAAACCAGAAACCATCGTGTCTATGCATTTCCTTTACAATCGAACTACTGATAAATTTATCACCCCATGATATATAATTCCGAGAAAACACTATATTATACATGTACCTTAGCTATGTTAGCTTACCAACGAGCTAGGCTAAAAAAGCTAACTTACGGTCTCGTCGTCCCATCGTACGTTGGATCGCTTCTCATCAGGGCCAAGTTTCTATCTCGGCCCATTAACTCATCGAGTAGCTGGGCGGCAGACAGCATTTTGCCTAAACAGTAGCCTTAATGTTATGTACAACGATCTCCAATGAAGAGCCTGTTCACACCATCTATAGCGCGCAAAGTACTTCTAATCAAAATGGCAGACGGTGCATCAACAACGCCCGTTCACGATTCAACCGCAACTGCAACCACCAGCTCCAACGTGCCTTCGACATCTGAACCGGAAGTACAAATTTAATACTGACTGAGTTTCTGTTAAGGCGTATGATATTTAGCAGTAAACTGTGGTCTACAGTTGAGAATATTTTTGTCATTACTATGAGATGCCATCAGTTATTATGTGTAATTCATAGTGATTTTACATATTAATTATACACAGCCTTGTCATCTATCCACCACAGCTATACCATAATAATAATAATAATAATAATAATAATAATAATAATAATAATAATAATAATAATAATAATAATAATTTCAAAGATTAAAATCAATTGCAAGTGAAATTACTTTTTACTTGAATTTATGTGGCTGTATGTTCGCGTTCACCTGGTGCTCACAGACTTCATTTGTCAGTATGTGATTAAAGGTACTTGTTTCTTACTGATGATTATAGTATACATATAAAGTCTTTTATCTCCTTTGTATTAAATGCTATGGGTGTATTTGCTGAGCACCTATAGGATGTAAAACATCACGCGTTTAATTTATTATATTCTTATTATAATATATGTGTATGGGGATAGGGAATGTAAATTAGAAAATAAAACAGAAATTATTATAAAGTTAATACGGAAAAAAATGGGAGATAACTGTGTAACGCAGGGAGGAACTATCGTTAGTGTTCAGGGTTGTTACATGTAAAGATGCCCCCCGATGAGTCGGTGGTGTTTGTGGAGCCCACTGACGGAGCTCTGACTCCACTGATGGATTGAATGAGCGCTCAGTGTCGGCACTGCTACAACTTGAATTAACAGTAAGAAAGTGCTGAGGGCAGACTAAACCAGCACCGTGTCCGTAAACACCAAAGATACCGACCGTTCACACGAAGTTGAAATTAGCGGCAGCGATTTGTTGCCGTAAGCTAACACCTCGCCACGCTAGCTAACTAGTGGGTAAGATTAGCCGGGGAGCTAATGCTAGCTGGCAAGTCTATTTTTAGTGGACGTGTGTGCCATCAGTAGGAAAATCGTCAGCCGATTAGCATTGACAACTTAATCCGGGAGGGTTTTATATATCTCATGATCTCGCAACGTTAGTTGTCTGTTTCAAAATGTCCACCACTTCGTTGGATAAGGAATTACAGGAGAGACTGAGAGAGGCGTCTGCCATCGGGGACATCGACGAAGTGCGGACATTGGTGGAGAGTGGAGTAAATGTCAATTCACAAAACGAGATAAATGGATGGTAAGTGTTGGGAAGAATAAATAAGGGGATGGTGCAGTGATTTGCAGTTCATTCGTTAGGTTACAAATGTATTGAGGTTTATGGGAAAAGTTTGGTGCAGTTATTGCGACCAGGTGCTATGTTGGGGATTAGAATGTTTCAGTCTGATCCCATTATGTTCAGAGGCAGGTTGAGTCCAGATGGACAGGCCTGTGTGTTCGATTGGTTTTCCAAAAACAGCAAAGAAGAGTACAGACAGGAGAAGATGTGGTAGTTTTTTTTTTCTATGATCAAAGTGCCAATATTGTGGTCATCTCAAAATGACTAACACCAGTGACAGATCTATCACTACATGAATAAAACTACAAAAAAACATAATGAACTGTTTAAATCAGACTCTCTTGTTTATGCTTGTTATCTGTCATTTATAAATATGTGAATTATACTTGAATTTCCAATATATATTGTTCTATTATCAGTGCCACACATCCCCTCTTACGATCCTGGTAGTTATGTACATTATATACATATTAACTGTGTGTGATGAGTGTAGACAGTTTTAGGCAGATACAACCTTGTTATCATTTATGCATATTGTCGATTATTTGTCAAGTATTTTGTATCATTAATCTGTTTGTCTTCAATAATCCAACCAGGACATGCCTGCACTGGGCATGTAGAGGAACCATAAGCACATCGTGTCCTATTACTCAGTTGTGGAGCAGACAAAGAAATCCTCACAGCTAAGGATGAGTTGGCATCGCAACTCACGTCTAAACCAGAGATCAAACGACTGTTAGGAGGTAAATTGCACCTTTGACATTGTCATGTTGCCTTCACATCATTGTGTTAGTGTATATACTACTATGTAATATGCATGTTTTAATATCACGTGTTTGTTTTCACAAAAGTTGTCTGGGCTGTTGTTCAAGGTTGTGTAATTGTAAAGAAATGCTCTTCTTTGTATTTGTTTCCATAGTTGAGGTAGAGGAAGTGCCTGAAGTCAAGGAACCTGAGCTGCCAATCATCCCAAACTACCTGTCCAATCCACCCTTCTTTTACTCAAAGATGGACAAATCAGAGATTGCCCTGGCCCAGCACCTTGCACAGAACGGTTTCTGGAGAACATGCTGAGGACAACCACAGTGACTCAGCCCCTCTGTCCCCAACCCATGAGCCTCAGAAATGCAGAATCTAGTCTCTGATGGTCCTGCGTCCACCCCAAACCCCAGCTCCCACAGCCAGGCCAGACTGGGGAGTTTATTCCTGTGAGTGAGCAGAACGGCGTGTCAGCGAGCCCACCTTCATCCCATAATCATGCCGTGTTAACTGCACGGTGCCCATGGACCCTGTCAGTTGAGCCTCATCTCATAACCATGCTGAACTACCCACATGCTGTGGCACACAACGGTACCATGTGCTCACCTCCACTGGCCTCTCCCAGCCCCAGCCTGGCCAGCAACAGTGGGAGCCAGGTCCAGGCCCCGGTGCCCGGCGCTAACCCGACTGTGAGCAGACAGCATCTATCCCACAGCAGCTGAGCTACAGCCAGGCCAGTGGATCCCTGCCAGCCTTGCCAGCCCTTCTTCTTCACCAGTACCCTTCCCTGTCAATGTCCAAGGTGAGAAGGAAATCAATGTTAACCCCCCTGTTCCCAAAAAACAGACTATGTCACTTTTCATTGCTGATAAGCTTATCACAATACTTACATAATCATCATATCACAGTTGACTGACGCAACAGCATTTGTTTGCATAATTGTCTACGGTCAACTGGTGAAAACAGGTTGATTAAAAACTATTAGGAATGTCACATTTTTCAGTTTTCCACTGTTATTAGGATTGACTGGCTTTCTTTAAATAACATCATTTCATTGCACCTCTTCATCTCAAGATGTTTAACTTCTGTTGGTACCTGCCACTCACCATTAGTCGTTTCTTTGTAAGTAATAGGTTTTGTGCTGCTTTGAAAAAAATGCAGTGTTAAATGTTCTAGTTTGTAAAACCAGTAATTTTAAAATATACTATATTAGTGACTTTAAAATGTTTTTGTGCCATCTAATTGACTGCCTAACCTAAGGAGAATTCTATTTTAACTTATGGCTCTAAACTTGTCAAACTGGAAAGGGTTGTTGTATAAGCAGGAAGCAAGCTTTTCTACTATTCCTGAAATGTAAGCAAGTTCATAAGGTAGGGTAACTGTTTGTTCTGTATGTGTGTTACTGTGGTGAAACACATGGATCTTGGTCTGTGGAGTTA
Organism: Sphaeramia orbicularis; assembly: GCF_902148855.1. NCBI lineage: Eukaryota > Metazoa > Chordata > Actinopteri > Kurtiformes > Apogonidae > Sphaeramia > Sphaeramia orbicularis. Next base: position 33,073,981 of record NC_043964.1, on the reverse strand, counting down.
CATATATTGTGAAAATTAAAATATATATATTTATTTTACGTGGTTTATAGAGGCTCTTACGCTGAAAAGCCAATGATCTGAATTTAAGGCCTCAAAAGTATGAAAATAAGATTTTGCTTGGTTTGACAATTCATTGGTGTCTTAAGTTAATGCTGCTTAGATAAAGTTGCGTGAAGTTTGGCCTCTTATAAATGTCTTTCTGGGCAAAATCTGTATCAGATGTTTAAACCATATTCCTTAATTCTGCTGTTGGTAAAACTTTGAGATGTGAAAAGGAAAAGATAAGGAGTAAAGACATCTCAAATGCTGCGAACCCATTGCTTACGATTTTTCAGTCTAAATGAAACATAGACATGAAATAGGTGTTAAATTGAATAACATTAAAAATATTATGTAAAAGTTTAAAATTTAAATCCTTTAAAGACACAGGAACCCTGAATTATCTATATCCTAATACTGGAAGGTCTCAGAGTGTGTGTGTGTGTGTCTGTATGTGTCTGTGTGTATCTGCACAGTTCTGAGAAATTAAGATGTTTTAACTGGCCAATTTGGTACCTACAGTTGAGGAACAGTCCCATCTTCACATTAACTATCTCAGCAAGTTGACTGGACCAGTATTTTCAGAGATAATAGTCATTTTGGAATACAATAGCCTTACAATCATGTTGCTCGGTTGACTGGAAGTGCAGTACCACATGACGGGAAATGAAGTTAAAAACAGGAACAACACGTTGACTAACTTCAGTCCCTAGATACCTGTATCAATATGACCCAAACACGATAGTACAATATATTATTGAACAAAATGTGTCATAAGCAGAACATTAGTGTTTAAAGTCTATAATATTGTTAGTAATGAGGTTTCACTCTGGTGTTGTTCTTCAGAGCTGGTACTGAAGGTGCGTATCCAGAACCCCAACGCACGGGAGAATGACTTTATTGAAGTAGAACTGGACCGACAGGAGCTCACCTATCGTTCACTTCTGAGGGTCTGCTGCCGTGAGTTGGACATCAGTGCAGAGCATGTAGAGAAGATCCGCAAGCTGCCAAACACTATGTTAAGAAAGGTACAGGAAAGAAGGCATTTGTCACATACACAGTCTTGTGTTGTCCTGTCATAGACACACAAAGCAACATTATGTCATTTAAGGCTTTTCGTAGAAACAATACCTACATATTATGTACCAAAGAAAAGCATTTGTCTTTTCATAATGTTTGCTATTGTTTATTTTGTGGCAAATCAGTGAATTCAACAGACAGTTATTGCGAAGTGTGGAGAGGGTCATTCTAAGCAGAGGATGGATTTATTATTATTATTATTATTATTATTATTATTATTATTATTATTATTATTATTATTATTATTATTATTATTTATTTTATTTTTTTTTTAACCATATTTAGTCCCTTTGGGGCTTATATTTATGGACCTGTTTGAACCCCAGGAAAGATAATTGCTTTCTTTGTAGTGATTAATTTGGATCCATTAAATATATATTTTGGTTTAAATTATTGCAGCAAGAAAGGACTTACTGAAAAGTTTTTTCTTTTCATCCATTCATATTCTGTATTTTTTTTTCATATTTTATATTTTGTTACATTATTAATTGACTAAAGTTTGTCACATTTACAGTATAGTTTATCATGTAATAACTGGGTTCCCACAAGGTCTTAAAAAGTCTTAAATCTGTAAAGTCTATAAATCTGTATTTAATACTTTAAAAAAGGTCTTTTAATGTATTAAATTTTATATGGTAGGTCCTAAGTTATGTTGAAATAAACTTGTTCGCTGGGTTGTGTTTAAATATGTCTGGGAAATGTCCAAGCTGCAAAGAAAGTAACATTAGTCTACTCAGTTCCACCCATTCCAACCCTACAATTTACATAGAAATTAGGAGCCGATTATCGCCAACTTTTCAGCCTCCATTGAGAAATGACTCTGAAGGGTGGGAATCAAGGCATTGGAGTAAATACAGAAATTTTCCTAAATTCACAAACAAAAATCAAAATTTTTTGTCAGTATGGCCGTGAAATAGGCTGTGAAATGTGCATTAAATTCTGTTCTAAGTAGTCTTAACCCTTTCATGCATAGTGGTCACTACAGTAGACAGCTATTCTACTTTAATATTCATGGGGTTTGTTGTTAAATTGCATATCAGCCAACACATTGGAAACTCATGCATCACCTCATACACTGACATTCATAAAATTACTGTAACTTTGCTGTTCTTCGTAAACCTGATCTGCACTAACATGTTTGAGTGTAAGTCAATTGTAAATTGTTATTAGACTGTAATTAACCATTTTCTTACACAAAAAAGTTTTTTTTGTAAATTATCTCCATGAAGTGAGTAATAACTAATGTTAGAGTATGATAAAATATGAGAAAACATCAGATTAGCTGCATTAAAATGTCTTTATTTCATAGTTTCATATCACTTTCTGATGATGCATCTTAAATACATGTTTCTTTGCTTCAAAAATTAAACACATAGTGTCCAGCTGAGTGGACATTTTTGTAACTCCATAAAAAAATTGGTGTATTAAAAAAAAAAAAAAAAAAATTCAATCACATTGTTTTTTTCATGCCTAAAGAGGAATAAAAACACTCAGGGGAAAAAAAAAAAAATCTTGAATAAGGTTCTCAGAATTCATGCATCAAAGGGTTAAAAAGGTCTTTAAAAGTCTTAAATTTAACTTGTAGAAACCTGTAGGAACCCTGAAGAAATATCTGGTGATGAAATGACCTATAAGAGATATCGCATTTTAATCATAAATATATTCAAACTTTTTACATTTTTTTTTTTTGGGGGGGGGGGCTCTGGTTCAGTCTGCCAACAGTGAATGTGACAGAATTCTTGACTCTTATTGTCGGTTTTTTTGTTATAGGACAAAGACGTGGCCCGGCTGCAGGACTTTCAGGAGCTGGAGGTGGTGTTGGAGAAAGCAGAGGGTCTGTCCCTTTTCTCGGGGACGGGAGGCCTAACAGACAGACCGTGCTACAACATGAAGGCTTCCCGTCTCACCTACTAGAGCTGCTACTGAGCCTGAGCTCTCCCTGCTTATGACGGGCTTGTAGCTCCCCTCAAGCAACCATAAATAGTTGCCTGCCCAGGTCCCTTGTTAAAGCTTTGGTTTGGCTTTGGTGTTTTGCCAGTTTCCTAACTGGGATTAGTTTTTTTCAAGTTCTGTAGCTATTGTCCTCCTCCTGTGTTCCTCTGGCCTTTCTGCCGCTTCAGTGTACCCAACCAGCTCCAAGCGATTACTGATGCATGGTGTCCTCGATTGTGTGCGAAAGTATTTGGGCCCCTCTTTCCTCTCTATCTCTTTCGCTCCTCCCACTGCACTTGTGCCAAGGCTCCAGTGGGACGACACAGGGGGACACTGGCTGGTCTTCCTTATGCACTGGACTTGAATGGGGTTTGCAATAGCCTTATACGGACACATCCCTATACTAGCTGTGGACTCCGGTCACAGACAAACACGGTCTAAGACAGAGAGCAGAGGACAACTCCAAGGATTTACACACTGATATGTTCCTAATGAGTCTACAGAACAGGACAAGTTGCAGCACAGTGGACGTGAGCACACAGCAACTTGGATTTCTAGCAGATTAACATTCAGAGTGTCATCAGATATTTTGCTGGCGTATACACTTTCATTCATGCTGAAGGCATAAACCTTAGTGTCTTTGCTGCAAAAGGCATCCATTACTGGCCTAATTCTTAAGGTGGAGGTTTAGTTCTATCAAGACTAATAATACTTTTATTTGCAGACGACACTCGCGCTTTAATCTATATCACACAAGAACACACGTTTGAGTCCGTAATACTGATTTCTCTGCATATTTAAGTCATTCTGTCACACTGTGGAAAATGAAGAACTAGGTTTGTTAGTGTCTTTTTCTGGAAAAAAAAAAAACAACAAAGATCCAACTGTGCAGCAAACTGAAGCACGACTCAATTATATTGTCACTTTTGCTTTGAAAGATGTGCTGTTGAGGTGACTCGGCATACATTTAAATTGTCAGATGTGAAATATGTCTTCTTCTTTTTTTTAATTATTATTATTAAATTGAAACAATACATTGTGCTTTAGAGTAACAAGACTTGAGTCCAGACCAGTTGTCTAGGATCCAAGTTCTGCGTCAGATTTCTTTCTTGTTTTTTTTTTTTTTTTTTTTTTTTTAGTTTTTCCTTCTGTTAAACTGTGATTAGGATTAAAACCAAAAACAAATCCAGCCAGCAAAGATACTAGCTGCAAAAACAAACAAATCTTTGCTTAGAAAAGAATGAGCCCATGTCTTCGGAGGGAGTGATTGATGTGTTGATGACTGAGTGCTTCCTTGATCCTCCAGTACTATTCTATATGGTATTTGTTGCACCGTATGCCACCTCCTTCTAAATTTATCAAAATATAGAGCAATCAGATTTATTTAAAAACTGCTAAAAAACATAGAACGTTATTTATATATAACGCTTATATGGCTGACGAGGCCAGTCTAATATCCTTTTATGTTGTATAGATTAATCAGAGGACTAAAACGATAACTAATAAGGTTCTTTTGTATTTATTAAAGTGGGTAACAACAGGTCAGGTTGTGCCATATGGTCATCTTGTACATGCTGCTTTCATCTACATTATATTCTTTAATTGTCATTGCTGGAGCTTCTTTAATTTCAGCAGTGAAGTAGGCCAACACTACACAACAATCAAAGTTTCCTACCTACTGGTAACTGTTTACTGTTCAAATGTATACCTGAAGCTCTTACTTGTATTTGTATGTTTTATGATATATTTTTTATTAATTTGTATACTTTTTTTTAACCAGCTAGGCCTGTTGTGTTCGTGTCAAAACAGTCTACTATATCACACAAGAAAGGAGCTCAGAGGTGGGATGATTAAAAAAAAAAAAAAAAAAGCACCAAGATACTGTTGGTGAAAGCAAGTGCAATGTAAGGGGGGGAAAGGATGTGATTTAAGAAAGTGTTGTGTGAGAAGAAACGTGTCAGAAAGATGACCAAGAGTGCTTATTTTATGTTCCCGACTAATGTTAAAGGCTTTATTAAGTAAAGTTGTGCCACATGTTTTATGGCAGGAGACCGGTGGTGAACGTGAAGCAGTGCGGGGGTTAAAAATAAATAAATAAACAAATAAATAAACGCACCCCCCTGGTTGTTGAGTGCCCTCGGAGGTTGAGAGACGCATGTTTGGAACTGGGTTTTATCGAATCCTCTTTGATTCTATGGAACGGGAAGTGGACTAACGTTGTATTTGTGGGGTTGCTTATTGTTCTAGAAAAAAAAAAAAAAATCAGAATACAGTTCAGATTAACCTATGCATTCAGAGTCTGATATTTTTATATACAGTACATTCTGTGTACCTGTCCAAATAATCCTAGGCACTGTTCATGTTGTGTTTTACGTTCTAGAGACCTGTATCTGTTCTTTGATAAAGCATGGTGAATTACTTGATCTCTTCCCTCTTTCTCTTATAAAAAAAAAACATGTGCATCTGATTAAGTGAAATAATTTCAGCTACAGGTTTAACCCATAAAGACCTAAAGCCACCAACGACCAGAAGCATCTACTGATATAAGATGTTTAATAATAACTGGTGATCTACTAATCTTATCAATATATGTAAATAATTGAGGTAAAATACAGTTTTTCATCTTTTCATGGTCATCAGATATGACCCATTCGGACGTTCAGATGCTCCGTAGTGAACATGGAAACACCGTCTGCAACATTGATTTACCTGTAACACATGTAGTTTCAATGACAGTGCTTGTTTTACATTCAGTTATTAATACTTGGGCTGAAAAAGTCCCTTTTTCGGCAGTTTTCTCTGTTCTGATTGAATAATACTGAGTTCACTCTGAGTTTTTTAATGACCATATATTTTACTGTGAATTAAATATAGGATCATACCTGGTTTACACTGAAAAAATGCAAAATACAGAGGATAATACAGGGTGTCCCAAAAAAACTGACATATGAGATGTCCATATGGTCAGGAGAAATGATACTTAATAGGATTTATTTGGATGTAAAATGTTTTAATCTACAAATTTCAAACAAAAAATTCCAGGGAATGGTAATTTTATAATGTTCCAATATTATTACAAATGTTCAGTGTCATCATCAAATTTGTAGTCGAGTCCTTTTTTCTGACACAAACAGACTTCCTTTTGAAACTTCTTATGCCACGTCCAAATCTGCTTTCCTGTCGGCGCTTGTTTATGAAATTTTCTAACAAATTCACGTTGCGCATTCACATTTGACTGAGTTTGGCGTACTTCAGTACACAGAACGCCTTTCTGTTTGTCTATTCTTGAAAGCAGAACAATAAAAATGCAAAAAAAAAAATGTAAACAAATTATTAGGTGATCAAATGATATCAAATTTTTAGGACACCCTGTATAATAAATGGTAATAAATCAGTTAATAAAGGTTATATAGAGAGAAAATTTTATTTAAGGAACTGCCACAAAAGTAGCACTGGGTCTTTATGGGTTAAGTCAGATTCACACTATTTAATTTACATTTTAACTGATGGCTGTTACTCCTCATGTGTATGAGTTGCATCTTCATGTATTAGTCATTGGAATAGCCAAAACATGCTTTATTAAGCAACAACCACTAGGGGGAGCAGAAGAGCAGGTATTGGCATCAGTGGAGCCACATCCACAGTAGTGGGCAGGTTTAATTGAGTTCATAAAAATAATGCATAATTTAATAATAGTTCAAATAAAAGTCCCTTTATGTCTTAACCCTGAAATACACCACAGTCATGTCCTGCCTGTGATCTGTGGTCAATAGAGTATCAAACATATGACCTCTAATTATGATGTTTTAATCTTTTGAAGGTTTTAATTTGTATGACTATGATTTTATTCATGTATGAATTACTCTGTTGTTAAAATCTAGAGCTATATAAATATTGAAATATAAAAATGAAGCACCAGATTTAAGAATCAATCTCTGACTTGACTACATTCTCAAATATTAGATGTCACATGGCTAAAATCTTCTCTTTTGGATCATGTCATTTAGAAAGATCATGTAAAAAAAAAAAAATATATATATATATATATATTATTATTGTATTTGGCTGATTGAACAAATTGCACACTTGAAATGTAAACCTGTTTTCACTGATTTGTTCTGATTTATTACAAATTGTTAATGAACCATGGCATTACCACATATAAAGTGCTTTATTTGTAGTAATAAAGAATAATTAAGAGAAAAAAAACACTGTTGGAAATGCTCCATATTTCCAAATCTCAGTATTGTTGTACCGTCCAGCTGTGGTTTTGTCTATGTCTTGTCCCCTCACCTTTGACCGCAATTGCACAGCAAGGCATGTTTGGGAGCCTCAGATACTTTGTTATGTTCCCTTTCTGATATAAAGAACATAAACAACACATCACAAGTTAGTGTATGTGTGAAATGCTTAACCTATGAGATGAATACAACAGTGTTCATGTGGTGAGCAGATGTTCTGACACCATGATGAGCGGAACACAAATATTGCATAATCTGAACAGAAGGGCGCTAAGGGAAGTTTAGCACTTTCATATCTAAATATAGGGATATAAGAATATCAGGATACGTAGGCCACATTTATATGGACACCCGTGAAGCGTTGTAAGCATGCCTGCATGTCTGTCCATCAACGTGGTGTTTCTGTGTCTAGACTATGGCTGAGGAATCAGCTTAGGGCCCTGCTGGGGCTGGACGGGACTCTCTCCTTTGTTCTGGAGTGAGACTCTCATAATAAGCTTAGTATGAACAGTCATAACACCGTCATTGTTTTGAACCAGCCTCCACCAGCTTCCCGGGGCAAGAGAAGCTGTGGACCTGCATGATCAACATCCCCTAAGAGCATTTTGGAAATGGAGGCAGAAGGCGACGTTACTCACAGGTACGTGCCTTGGTCGATGTGCTTGGACTAAGGCCCTCGGTGCAATTTGTGCCCCTCTCTGACAGGCGTAACACACAAAGCCAATATACAGAGCTACTTATTTACAACAGAAATGCATGACACTGTAAAGCCACAGCGAGATTAATGGGGAAAGTAAGATGTACAGTCGCTAATATGTCGAAATCCCAACACACTAGGGTTCCCATGATTGATTTGCGCCTGGTTTATTGCCACACTGTACATATGAATTTGTCAATAAATATAGTTAGAGTTGGAAATGTAGTAATTTTATTCGTCCATTTAACAGAACATGATATGCACAGGGTGGGGAAGCAAAATTTACAATGACCATTTAGTTGTTTTTTCTCAGCAGGCACTACGTCAATTGTTTTGAAACCAAACATATATTGATGTCATAATCATACCTAACACTATTATCCATACCTTTTAGAAACTTTTACCCATATGAGTAATCAGGAAAGCAAACGTCAAAGAGTGTGTGATTTGCTGAATGCACTCGTCACACCAAAGGAGATTTCAAAAATAGTTGGAGTGTCCATAAAGACTGTTTATAATGGAAAGAAGAGAATGACTATGAGCAAAACTAGTACGAGAAAGTCTGGAAGATACTATTAAAGAAGAATGGGAGAAGTTGTCACCCCAATATTTGAGGAACACTTTCGCAAGTTTCAGGAAGCATGTGAAGGCAGTTATTGAGAAAGAAGGAGGACACATAGAATAAAAACATTTTCTATTATGTAAATTTTCTTGTGGCAAATAAATTCTCATGACTTTCAATAAACTAATTGGTCATACACTGTCTTTCAATCCTTGCCTCAAAATATTGTAAATTTTGCTTCCCCACCCTGTACATACATACAGTACATACAGTTTGGATTTCTATATTAAACATGGGTGAAAAGGCATAGGCTGAAGCACCAGCTTATTTATGCCTACCCTATTTACAAAAAGGAAAGTGGCAAAAACAAAACAAGACAACAATATAGTAAGACTCGGCTTGCGTTAATACCAGTATAATGTCATGATTTTTTTCTTTTTTTTTTTTTTTTACTTTATTGCCATCTTTTTTCCACAACAGGCAATTAACATCATTAACCTGTTTAACCCTGACCATATTTTCAGGGGAAAACACCTAAAAAGACATACCCAAAGTAAATGAAGAATTACTTCACAATAATACAGTTCATATGGATGTTCTTGGTGTCTATGGACATTTAGAGACCTCACAGAATCTATTCCCGTTGTCTAAAATATTGTATCTATTACTATGCCTGAGTAAACTGCAACAAACTAAAAGAGAAATTGGAATTTTTTTATCCTCGCCTGTTTTTTTTCAGCTGGATTGACGATGATATGCATAAATTAATTGTTCGTGTCGGAGATTTTTAATAGCGTATATTTCACCCCACAAAGATTAAAAATCATGTTTGAACATTAAAGTTTGCACTAAAATACACTTTTGACGTACTTTTATTAACATTAGGGTCTAAACTTTGAGCAAAACATGAAAAAAAACATTCATTGTCTTGATTTATTATATTTTTATAGTAAATGAATATTAATATAATTTTTTCGGCCTGCGGGCGGGCTGATAGGGCTAAAGGGGTTAATGAAAAAAGAAAAAAATATATATAAAGAACTAGAAAAGCACTCAGAGAGCACAGACCTCCACCAAGGCAGATCAGTCACCCCACCCCCCCCACCCCCGATCACCACCAGTATTTAATCATTTGTTCCTTGTGCCAGTATCAACATTTCCTGAAACTTTTATGAAAATCTGTCCATAACTTTTTGAGTTGTCTTGCTAACAGACAAACCCAGATGAAAACATAACCTCCGCTGTTACACTTGGCGGAGGTAAAAAACATAACAGACAGATAATGTCATGAAATCTAAAGCATTAATAATATCTGTCATATTTGTTTCATTTTTACCTCAGCTCTTCGGACTTATGGCACCTACAGTAGGCTATATCATGCCAAATGATTAAAAAAGACGCAGATTTAGACGTCGGTGGACACTCATCCATTTACTATGTCAAGCTTTTTAGTCGGATCAAAGTTCGGAATGAAATAAAGTTACAGCTAGGATTCAACAGCATCAATACAGCAACACAATAATAAATGCACAAGACTCACTCCCACTCACAAAAATAAACAGAACCCATAACAGATCAAAATGTGCAATGCATGTACAAAATATACACACTTTTAACTCAAAAAAATGCTAAAACAAGTGGTGCCAGGCACAACAAACCCCACCCCTCGCATGTATTGTGCTTATTTTGGCGTCGATCCAGCTGGTGTCATCATGTCTATGCGTGTGCTGGTGTCAACATATCAATTGCCTCTATATATGTACCAAGTTTGAAGTAAATTGAAACAAAATTTACGTTTTCATACACATTTGAAATCTCATCCATTATAAGTAAATGGCAAAATAGGGATGTAACGATTACCGGTATCATGATAAATCACGGTAAAATTGCAGACGGTTAGTATTAAAGTTTAAATTCTAATTATCATGATAACCGTGTTTGATTACCGCACTTTTAGAGGAAAAAAAACCCTATGTAAAGATATGCTTTTATGTCAGATATTTGAGTATAGTTTTAATTTATTACAATTTTAATTTTATATTCCTAATATTTGGAACCAATATTCACTTTTAAAGTCTTTGAAAAGGTTCGTTAAGCATCTTTGTGTTATTTATGCAATAAAGTATGCACATTTTTCAAATTGGATTTTATATATTTTTTTGTTTTCTGGCCTTTTATGTTGATATAGTAGGTTAAAGTGGAAAAAAAAAAATAGGCAGATTATATAGATGAAGTTGTGCTGAAAAAAACATGAATATAGTAAACAGTTCTTTATATAGTATATAAAGGCAAAATGAAAAGTACTGAAAAATGGCCAAAAAAGGCTCAGACCCCTAAGGATTAATACTTGAATGTTTCTTCCAACAGAAAGTACATTGTGCCAATTATTTTATTTATTTATTTTTTTAAAATACGACTTGGTTAAATCATTTCAGTCTGTATATTAGTACTTTTTGAACATTTTGAGCACTATTTCAATAATACCGTGATAATAATGATAACCGTGATAATTTTTGTCACAATAATCGTGATATGAAATTTTCATATCGTTACATCCCTACTGGCAATCTGTAAACTCAATTTGGTATGAATTCAACCGACAGTTCTGATGCTACACTGTTAAAAAACAAACAAACAAACCAAACCTGAGGGGGTAGTATTATGGTCTGGGGTTGGTTCAGTTGGTCAGGTCTAGGTTCAATAACATTACGTGTCCATAAAATGAGATCCGCTGAATATACTGAATGACCAGGAGTGAATATCCGTGGATTATTTCTGCCCAGATGAAAATCCCTGGATTCATCAGCCTAAAATTGTGAAAGAGTGGTTCAGGAAGCATGAAACCTCATTTTCACACATGGAGTACAGATGTGATTCCCAGGGAGAAACTTTGGGAGGTAATGGAGAGGACATTATGCAGCAGTCCGACTCGTCCATCATCAATACAAGATCTTACCAAACATGAATGTGAGTATAGATGGAAAAATGTGACATTGTATTAGCATTGTGTGGCATCAATGATGCCACAGTGATTACATCTTGTAATCAAAACTACAGGTGGCCCAGGCAAGAAATACTTTGTTTTTTTTCTGTACTTTAAGTCATAATATCACAATAATGAGCATAGTTGGAAAGTAACAAGTGATAAATCATCTGTACTGTCTGACCTTTTGTAATTTCCCCTCATTTGTAAATATGTATATAGTCTGCATAGTTTTTATTTTTTATTACTTTTATCATTTTTTATTTTGCATTGTTTGCTTTTGCACTATGTTGTTTTTTGCACTATCCTTATGCATGCACACTTTTTTTTGGCAGTGGCTACTGCCACAGTACTATGGCATGAAATATCAGTTTGTCTATCGCCACAGAGCCAATCAGATGTTAGCATTTGTACTAGAGCCAATCATGGATACTGTTATATGAACTCATTATCCTCTTGTTGCCACAGTACTGTGGTGATGTATGGCGTATACTTCAGTGCATTCTTTTGTGCATTTTGCGACCACAGTACTGTGGCAATTGATGGAAGAAACTACAAATTAGTGATAGTCTATAGTATAGAATAGGAATTATTGTTGTAAATGCTCTATATGTTGTTGTTTTATGGTGTTCTTAGCTCTGTGCAGTCAGTGAGGCTGGAGAAGGTGGGCGGAGCTACATGTCAGATGCAGCAGTGTGCCATATGACTTCTCAGTTCTGTGTCAGTTCAGTGTATTGAGTGCTGTGGTCCGAATTCTGCACTCTGAACGTTGTCCCAGTGGCTGATTTACAGCAATGTCGGATTTTACCTACTGGCACCATTTGAAAATCTGCAGAAAAAAAAAAAAATTCTACTTTGACAAGGAATTAATCCTTAGTTTTTCATATTGTAGTCCAAAGTATTACCAACCTAGCTAAATCCCAGCTGATATAAGATCTGACCTATTTGCTCTCTGATTGTCTCGGTACTTTTCGGGACGTGAAAATTACCTGTCTACACATTACATAACGAGGGTGTTGATTGGCTCTGTGGTAAAAGACAAACCGATATTTTGTGCGTCAGTACTGTCAATAGCTACTTTGGTTTTTTGTTTTTTTGTTTTTTTTTTGGGGGGGGGTTGCACTTTATTCTGTTGCTGCCTTGACTGTTGAATTTTCCCATTATGGGATCAATAAGTCTAATCTAATCTAATCTAATCTAAATAGCTCCATGTCATTAGCATGTGTTATGAAAGTGGCCTTAAACCTCTGTTCAGACCTGGCATTATCATCTATGATGATCTAAATCTAAAAAGTCATACATAAAACAGTTAATTTCAATCTGCCAACATTTATCTCAGATATAGAAGTTATTATTGGACTAACAGCGAAGCAATATTTTGACAGTTTTTTAATGTGTTGTCATGCATTCCATTAGGACATGGCGGATGGTTTGAGTTACTGAGGATAATATGATTATGATGCAGGATACTGGACCACTTTAACTTTCCAAAAATAAACAGCCTGATCTCAAAGCTTAAACCGCAAATATCCGTACATATAACATTTCCCAAATAAATATTAATACAGATGTCACATGAGCAGCCCATTTGTTTTGAACTGCCACAGAAAGATGGTGAAGGTCAAATTCAAGGTCTGTTTGCAGACAATACATGTTCTGAAGGCAGATAGACTGCGCCCTGCACGGGGTCCGCCTTGTGGGTTAATTCAATATGTGACATGCCCCATAGCCCCAGTGTCGGCTATGCTGGGAATGTAGGGTCCTGAGGGGTGAAGGTTAAGGGTGGAGGTCCAGATCTGGCTAGGAGTTGTATGGAAACTCAAAACACTGCTTTTGCATCAGTCTGTAATATTCAATAAAAGTAGTTTGATAGAGTATAAGCAATACATCAGGACTGTTTAATTTCACCACGCTCATACTATCCCCTTGTTTTTAGAGGTGTGTGAGTCTTACCTGTGTGTGAACATGTGGGTGTATTTCACTGGAGAGACAGCAGACCAGACTAAGACTGCAGGGTTTGGTCTGGAGAGCACTGGGCCTCTTTGGGCTCAGCAGGGATTCAGCTTGTGAAGTACAGACTCTGTAGCAGTACTCACACCAGACTACTAATACTGATATAGATATTTTAAAGCTATAACAATACACAAGCAAAAATCTGATTCCACATTGATAGGTTTTGTCAAATCCTTTTTTCACCAGAACCCTAGCCTATTTTCTACAACATCTTCCTGGAATAGGCTTTTTTAGGAACAAACACATTTTTCGCAGTATGATACCTGCTGTCTGTACCTCTTGTGACTTTGTTTATATATGCACATATTGCAACAGCATTAGCCCAAAAAATCTTGCACAGAAACCATTTTGAAGGGCACTAAAAGCTTAACTGTCAGTGTTATCACTAAGTACTTACAATAAAAATGGACCAAAAAATTATGTGTGAGTAAGATTTTTTTTTTTAGGTAACTAGAACATTACTTAGCCTAAATTTAGTCAAAACAAACATAACATAAAAAAAACAACAGATAACACCAATCCAAACTGGACAGACGGTGAACCCAGAGTAGTTGAAATATTATGTTTCTGAGCTGTGATAGGGAAATAGATTCCTCAACGTGCAGCTGAGATAAGATGTGGCTGGTATGGCACCACCATCTGACTCACTGGTATAACTGTTTAATATTATAATAACCATCTGGTTTAACCCATAAAGACCCAGTGTTACTTTTGTGGCAGTTCCAAAATGAATTTTTCTCTCTATTTAACCTTTCTTAATTGATTTGTCATAATTTATTCTAACACTCTCCTCTGTAATTTGCATTTTTCAGTGTAAATAATGTATTTTTCTATAATTAATTAAGATACTCATGAAAACTCAGAGAAAATTCAAAGGTTATTATATCAAAACAGAGAAAACTGAAGAAAAAGTGACTTAAAGTAAAATATATCACTACTCTATTCGCTGTCATTGATCCTACTCCATGGGTTTTACTGGTGAATCAGTGTTGTAGAAGATGACCGCGTTTCCATGGTAACAACGGAGCCTCTGAATGTCCAAATGGGTCATATCTGATGATCGTGAAAAGATGACAAACTGTATTTTACACTAATTGTGTTCATGTATTGATAGGATTGATGGATCAACAGGTATTGAACAGTTTATATCAGTAGATGTTTTTAGTCATCGGTGGGTGTTTGGATCTTTATGGGTTAAGGAAACCTTTTGGAAATATGAAGAAGAGGAGGAAAGTAAAGAAAAAGCAACAGGAGTATAGGATAGAGGGTTTTTAATTGATTGATATGTAGAATAATCTATGTGTGGCACAATTAGTTAAAAAAAAAAACAATTTCTCAATGAACTGAACCACCTTAAAGAAAAGCAAAGTAAAGTAAAGAAAAAGCAACAGGAGTATAGGATAGAGGGTTTTTAATTGACTGATATGTAGAATAATCTATGTACGGCACAATTAGTTAAAAAAAATAACAGTGTCTCCATGAACTGAACCACCTTTACGCACTCTCCATCATTTTAAATGAACCCAGCTCCTGTCCTTCTCTTGCATTATATTAATGTATTCAGAACATCTGAGACTCAATAACAGGAAGTAGAGGAGCTGTAGTGAGTTTGGTGCCATCTTCTGGAGACTCACATTTTGTTCACACACTGATAGAGTTAGTACAGAAATAAACTAGTGCATTATAATGTAGTATGACCACAGTGCGCAATGTTGTCACATACTGCGGTTTGATGACATTCAATACTGTGCAAGGGGAAAATCAGAATAAATAGTCTTTACATTTATGGTAAATATATGAGAACACACTTCTAAAATGTCACTCAACTGTATAATAAGTTGAATCTGTTTTTATTTTACTGACAGGTCGTCTCCTTTCCTCTGATTTTGAAAGCTAAGGGTTAAGGCGTCTGCGCTTTTTACGCACAGGTGTCTCCGCCAGTCCTCTGTGAACCAGCGCCTTCAAACTTGGGAAACTTTTTTTTTTTTTTTTCTCTTTAATTAAGTTGATCATAACTGTAACTCAGCTGTGATTTGCTGTGCGACTAGACAGGCAACTGTAATTCATGTAGTGAGATCTTAAGTGGGTTTGCTCGCCTCAACCCTAATCTCTGGCTCTTATTAAACGTGGACCAAATAACCTGGAGAGCTGTGCGCATCGGCACCAGTTCCACACGCTGCTATTTTAGCTGTTTTTATGCTGCTTTTCCTTTCACTGTTAGAAGTGCGAGAAACTTTAAAAAGGAAATATATTTTTTCCATTTCCAGACGCGTTAGAAAGTTATTCCTGTCGGCTTTTTTTTTTTTTTTTTCTTTTCCAAGATTGTGTCCTTTGTTTTGCGCGTTGGATATGTGGTGGATGCTGTTTCCCCGATGGATTTGGTTTGTTCTGGGACATTTTTACACTTTTCTCCTTTTTATGGACAGCTGTCGTGTAAAAGCTATGCCTATGTCATCAGTTGCAAAAGTGGTGTATTCACACGCAGGTATGTGTCCGAACGAACTGAACCCCAACCTGTGGGTGGATGCTATGAGCACCTGCATGCGAGAGTGTGAATCTGACCAGGTGAGTCCTGATGGAGCTGCAGCCCAAACCTGTACACTGACATGCACTGACGACTTTAATGTGGAAGACAAAATGTGAGAATATACCTAGTATATATATTATATAGACTATTATAGTTTTATATTTTTAAAATATATATACGTATTTCATTAACTGGATGGCAAAAATGTAACTGAATAATTTTATGAAGTTTCAGAAAAGTGTGGAGTGCATTCTTAATCGACTAACAGATGCCAAAGATTTACACTTTTTTTTTTTTACACAGACAGATAGACTTGATCTAACTTAAAAAATAAAATAAAATAAAAAATAGTACGGTAAATTAACCCTTTCATGCATGAATTATTAGAACATTAATCAAGATTTTTTTTCCTGAGTGTTTTTATTCCTCTTTAGACATGAAAAAAACAAAGTGATTGAAAATTTTCTTATGAACCTATTTTTTATGGAGTTGCAAAAATGTCCACTCAGCTGGACACCATGTGTTTCATTTTTGAAGCAAAGAATCATGTATTTAGTGATATATTGTGTGAAAACTATTAAATAAAAACATTTTTAATGCTGCAAATATGATGTTCTGTCACATTTTAACATGCTCTAATATTCAGTCATTACTCACTTCATGGAGATAATATGGAGAAAAAAAAAATTGTTAAAAAAAAACAAACAAACTGTTAATAACAGTCTAATACAGTGTTTTTCAACCTTGGGGTCAGGACCCCATGTGGGGTCGCCTGGAATTCAAATGGGGTCACATGAAATTTCTAGTAATTGATAAAAAAAATAGTAATAAAAAATATGTTGAAATGATTCAATATATATGTCATTATAATTAAAACACCACACACCTTTCCTTATTGAAATTTAAATTTAAAAATAAAGCGTAAATGTTGTTTAAAGTTAATGTTTGTTTGCAACATAGTATAGCAAACTATTACATGATCAAAAACAAATTAATTTTAGCAAAAAAAAGTCTCAGTTTTGAATGTCTGGGGTCGCCAGAAATTTGTAATGTTAAAATGGGGTCACGAGCCAAAAAAGGTTGGGAACCACTGGTCTAATAACAATAACAAGCAATTGATTTACACTCAAACATGTTAGTGCAGATCAGGTTTATCTAGAACAGCAAAGTTACAGTAATGGTATGAATGTCAGTGTTTGGGATGATGCATGAACGTCCCCTGTGTTGGCTGATATGGAACTAAAACAACAAAATGCATGAATATATAAGAGAACAGCTGTAGAATACCTGTCCACTGTAGTGACCACTATGCATGAAAGGGTTAATGTGTTTATACTTTTATTTCAAGTCTATGTAAGTTTTTGACGGTGACCAAACACTGACCCGACTGATCCAAACTCAATTTATGCAGCAATCCACATAATTAAAAAAAAGTATTTTACTAAGAAGGATTTCCATCAAGCATTCAATTATCTCCTATTTTGTGCAGTTAACATTTATCCAAATAAAAGCAGTGAATGTGATGCAGACATTTTGCTTGTTTCCAACCTTGTAGGACTGTGAGACATTTGAGAAGTGCTGTCCTAACGTGTGTGGAAACAAGAGCTGTGTGGCAGCACGGTACATAGACATCAAGGGTAACAGGGGCCCCATTGGAATGCCAAAGGGCGCCACCTGCGACAAGTTCATGTGCTCCCAGCAAGGGTCTGAGTGTGACATCTGGGACGGCCAGCCTGTGTGTAAGTGCCGAGACCGGTGTGAGAGGGAGCCTCACTTCACATGTGCATCAGACGGCATGACCTATTATAACAAGTGCTACATGGATGCAGAGGCCTGTTCCAAGGGTATCTCTATCTCTGAGGTCACCTGCAGGTAACATGTTAAGTATTTTAGATCTCCACTATTTTGATTTTGGAGTGATGAGGTAATGTTTTATTTGGTCTTTGAAATTAAGACACATCACTTTTATCTCTTATTCTAAAATGTTTTAATATGTTATCTCTGATATGTGAATGCACTGATATAATGGCTTGAAAAAAGGTTCTGTGTGTAAAATTTAGGACAGGGGTGGGCAACCTGTGGCTCTGGGGCCACATATGGCTCTGTAGCATCTCTCTATGGCTCCTCTGGTCAAAAAACATAAGGAAAATTTTGAAATGAACTGAATGAGTCATTACTTTTTAACATTGTTATAGGTCTAAATCTATTCTAACTTTGTCCGTCTGCAAAAATGCGCAGGTTTTAAGAAGAATAAAATCATTTTGACAACATAAAAACCAAAATGGATTTTTTTTTTTGCCAAATTCAAACCAAGATGCTCGATTTGTATTTGTAGTTTGTAAGAAAGCCACTATATATGAAAGTTGAGCTTTTTCTCCATTACACAATGCTATTATGTTTTGGAAATAGTGTCCATCATTAAAAATAATAGCACAAATCTTGAATGTTTTCTTTCTTGTCGCTGTATAATTTCATAAATACAACAGATATTGCTTTATTGCAGTGTTTTTCAACCTTGGGGTCAGGACCGTACATGGGGTTGCCTGGAATTCAAATGCGGTCGCCTAAAATTTCGAGTAATTGCTAAAAAAAAAAAAAAAGTTACTGAGAAATAATATATGGTGCGTTGACAGAGACAATCCCAATCCATAAAAGACATGACAAACTGTGAAGCTGAAACTGAAGCACTGTGGTACTGTTTATCTTTCAAATGTTCATTGTGGTCAGTTTCAGATGCTGCAGCTCTTTCATAATTCATAGTTTGAGTCCTTGTTTGTTCAGTATTAATTGTCAGCCTTGTAAATAGAAGCTGGACTGACTGTACATATCCTGACCAAGGAAAATAAAATTCTTACTTTGTGCAGTAATCTACACCTGGCTTTTCTGCCTCTGTCCATAAAAATATACATTATATAGACTAAATGTTGTCAAAAATAAACGTTTATTTGCAGCATAGTACAGCAAACTATTACATGGTCAAAACAAATTAATTTTAGCAAAAAAAAAAAAAAAAAAGTCTCCGTTTTGAATGTCTGAGGTCACTCAAAATTTGGGATGTTAAAATGGGGTCACGAGCCAAAAAAGGTTGGGAACCACTGCTTTATTATAATGAAAATACAATGTTAAATAGCAAACTAATCACAAATAGGCCACAGCAGAGCAGCCACCTCATGGTAAAATGTACATGGGTTTAAATACTTTTTTCATGGCTCCAGTCAGATTTCTTTCTTTTTTCCAAGACAAAAATGGCTCTTTATGTTGTGAAGGTTGCCAACCCCTGATTTAGGGGATCTAATTGGAAAAATAATATGATCGAGATCTTTTTTTTTTTTTTTTTGTTACCCAGTATATAAAATCCTGCAAACTGATTTATTTTCATTCTTTGAATTGGTAATTTTTCTACAAGAGCCAAGAATGGACTCCCTGTTCCTGTCTTTTATAGTATTTTATGTTTTGGCTGTTAGGGATAAAATTATCATCACTTACTATGTTTAGTTTAGCTTATTTGTCTCAAACTTTGAAGTAAAAAAAAACAAAACAAAAAAAAATAACAATTAAAACAAGAGATCACTTACATATGCACCCATCAACGGTCATTAATCACAGAAAAGTAATGAAATACAATACATTTAACATAAAAGTACATACAGTTGTGGAAAATTTATTAGACCAGCCCTTGTTTTCTTCAATTTCTTGTTCATTTTAATGCCTGGTACAACTAAAGGTATATTTGTTTGGACAAATATAATGATAACAACAAAAATAGCTCATAAGAGTTTAATTTCAGAGCTGATATTTAGCCGTTTTCTATGTTTTCTTGATAATAACAAAAATCACTTCAGTTCGTACATCAATATCTATGGCATTGTACTGACAAAAACAGTGCTTTTATTCATTCCATGTTTTCTTTTCTGTCTGTTTTAGTCACATGATACACACAGGAGTTAGTACTTGATTGCATAACCACTGTTTTTGATGACTTTTGATGGTCTAATAATTTTTTCTGCGACTGTATATATCAACTCATAAAATACAGTTTGAGAGGGGACAAAAAGAAGCCAAAGTTTTTCTAGTCCTGCCCCTTCCTTTTTGAAGTGTGAACTTGAATTGTTATCCCTTAGAACAGGGGTGTCAAACTCATTTTCTTCCGGGAGCCACATTCAGCCCAATTTTATCTGAAGTGAGCCGGACCAGTACAATAATAGCGTGATAGCCAATAAATAATGACAACTCCAAATTGTTTGAGTGCAAAAAAATAACATTCAGTTACGCCAGTATTTACATTTACAAACTATCCAAACATAAAGGATGTGACTAACCTGGGAAAATGGAATTTGTTAAGAAATATAAGCACAATTTTATCAATATTATGCCTCGACTTATCACTTATACATATGCACAAAACATTTAGTAACAGGCAGAAAACTGTTAAAATTTTGTTTAATTTTCTTTAAATATTTCTGGTTGTTCATATTTGTTCAAGTTATTCACATTTTATTGTTAAAGGATAGTTTGTAAATGTAAAAATTTTCATAATTTAATGTTTTTTGCACTAAATCAGATAGAAAAAAAACTGGTGTTGGCATTATTTATAGGTTATTATGATATTATTTCTGAGTTTGATGCCCTAACTTGCACTTGGCAAATCCATCCTGAGGGCCGGATTGGAACCTTTGGCGGGCCGGTTTTGGCCCCTGGGCCACATGTTTGACACCTGTGCCTTATAAGAATAAAATGGACAATCCAAATATTGAGTATATCATGGTGTTTTGGGGTTATTCTGTTGGCTGCGATCGATTTCACCGATACAAAAAAAATACAGATCAAGTTTATTTATCCTCAGGGAGAAGTCATGCCACTAAATATCACACATTGAACCTTTAAGTAAAATCCCCTGACATATGCTGGCTCTGATTTATTTCTTTTTTTATCCACCCTACTTACAGGTATCACCTGACCTGGCCAAACACCAGTCCAATCCCAGCAGAGACCACCCTACATCCCACCACTGCCCTCCAGACCACCCTTCCCGCTGACATCCAGCTCCCTGCCATACACAATGGCCCCACTCAGCAGGCAGTTTTTGTGGGTGAGACAGCCAGCTTCCTGTGCGAGGTATCTGGGAAGCCACATCCGGAAATCACCTGGGAGAAGCAGCTGAAGGGCAAAGACAACGTCATAATGAAACCGAATAACGTCAGAGGCAATATCGTAGTCACTAACATCGGCCAGTTGGTCATTTACAACGCGCAGCTCCAGGACGCCGGTATTTACACCTGCACAGCCAGAAATGTTGGGGGAAGTGTATCATCACATTTCCCCTTGGTGGTGATCAGGAAAGAGGCGAAAGGTAAGAATTCAGTGGGGAACAGCACCAACCTGCCATTCCCAGCCGAAGAGTGTCTTAAGAGTCCGGACACCGACGACTGTGGAGAAGACACCATGAGCTGGTACTACGAGTCAAAGAGGAACAACTGCTTCACCTTCACCTACAGTCAGTGCAATAAGAACCGGAATCACTTTGACAGCTATGAAGCTTGCATGTTGTCATGTGGAGGAGATCTGTCAGCTCCATGCAGCCTACCGAGCGCACAGGGGCCGTGTAAAGCCTACGAGCCTCGCTGGGCTTACAGCAGCAGCCTCAAAAAGTGTCACTCCTTCGTGTATGGAGGCTGCGGCGGCAACGAGAATAACTTCGAGTCCAAAGAGGCCTGTGAAGAAATGTGTCCTTTTCCAAAGAACCATAACTGCAAGATGTGTAAACCTCGAGGTAAGATGGTCGCCAGCTTCTGCAAAAGCGACTTCGTGATCCTGGGGCATGTGACGGAGCTTACAGAGGAGCAAGAGTCAGGCCACGCTTTGGTGACAGTGGAGGAGATCTTGAAGGATGAGAAGATGGGTCTGAGGTTCTTCGGTAAAGAACCTCTGGAGGTGACTCTTCTGAACATGGACTGGAACTGCCCTTGTCCCAACATCACTGTCGCTGACGGACAACTGATCATCATGGGAGATGTTCACAACGGGATGGCCATCCTGCAGCCGGACAGCTTTGTAGGTTCCTCCAGCGCTCGTAGAATCAGGAAGCTCCGTGAGGTTATCCACAAGAAAACCTGTGATTTTCTTAAAGATTTCTCTGCCGCCCAGTAGAGATTATATTCTAATCATCCTGACTTCTAAGCTTCAGTGACCTCACAAGTCTCACTGTTCTGTTGCCTGTTTAACATTCATTTCACTTTCTTGTTCCTTACTTTTGGAACAAATTTTAATCACATAGCTCATTAGTGATCACTTTTATCTCGTTTTTTTTATTTTTTCTTTCTTTTTCTTGATCAGTCAGTTCCTCACAGATTCGCATTGTTCTTTTCTTCTTCTTAACACAAGCTTTCTCTCTCTCACTCTCTCTCTCTCTCTGTTTTTTTTTTTTTACTTTTGAAGTGAAGCTTAGATTCTTATACCTGGAGTCCACTGTCTGAAAAGTATCTACCATGTATAAAGTATTTAATCTTTGTAGCTGTTTATTAATATAACATTATACATTTTACCCACAAATATTATGTCTCCATTTAGCCTTATGTTATGTTATGATGTTGTGTGATATCCCAGACTCTCTGTTAACATCTGTTTTGAGCATATGAGAACACAATAGTACAATGTGAAGCCTCAGTTTATAAACCAGAATCAAATAAGGTATTTTTTTGTGTTTACTTTTTGATAAGTATTACAGTTATAATACACATTTGGTATGTGGACTTCTGTACTTCATATTTATTGTTCTCGATCCATTTCTTATAGGGCTGTGGCCAAAGGATGAACATGGGCATATGAGTATCTATGTGTATCTATGGATTTAATTACCTAGAAGAAAGACATCCCTATGCTCTGTATGATGCATTAGTGTTCATTTTTTATGGAAAATTATGAATAAAGAAAATATTCCATATGCTTTTGCTTTGTGAAGTCGTTGCTTCGGGCAAATCACCTGACATGTTCTGGGTTCATCAAAAGGCTCTTTCAAATAGTGCATGTGCTGTGTATTCGATGTCCCTCCATCCGTGTCCTCCTCCTTCCACTTCTATTTCACACACACAGAGCCTAGTCTGGCATTACAATCTGAAGCAGGTCACATTCCAGCCCAGCTGTGGTGGCCCGCAGAGCTGTGTGTTGTGTTGTGTCTGGGTCTGGGGCCCTCGCATAGCACACACCCCACCGGCCATCCATTGGCCTTGTGCGGCCCCTTTCATGTGCAAGAGGCCGGGGTGAAGGGGAAGAGGAGGAGGAGAGGGATGTTGGTTGATTCTCTCTCTTTCTGTCTCACTCAGTTAGCCACATCTGCGTTCAAGAACAGAAACAGAGGAAAAGGAGAACAGAACCTTTGTTAAGTCAAGCTTAATGGTTGAATTGGCTTCGTGAGAGCAGTCACTCTATAGGATAATGCAGGCTTTTCATCCTGAAGCTTTGGCCAAATCCTGCTGTGAAAGTGGTTAAGACATTTGAGAAATAGGACAGAGTAAAGATGCTTTAGAAAGAGGTATGCCCAAGAGAGGAGATACGATGTCAGGTGAGAGGATGGACAAACACTAGAGCAGTAGGACCAGCTGGATACAGGAAACCAAACATAAGGATCCAACTAGCCACCCAATAGTTTTCCCCCATCCCCCTCTGTCCTCCGATCCCCTTCTCCAACTCTTTTTCTCAGCCCTCTTCTTCACCCGTCTACCCGCTGACACCAACACAAACCCAGCCTCGGGTGACGACCTCTGACCTCCTCCCACCTCCTAATGAAAAGGAGGCCACCAAGGAAAAGGTCACTTTCATTAAGAGTTGTTGACAAGTGTTAAGTGACTGGCTGAGCTCCAGACTACCTTCACACAGCCCCCTTGATGCTCTGCACATCACAGCTGGCTGCTGATTTCAGTATCAAGTTCACTTATAGACCACCAACCAGGCAGCCTGCCAGACAGACCATAATAATAAGCCAGACAGACGCAGGTACAAAAGGGGAAAGGGGGGGCACAATGCCCTCAGTGACATAGTGTCATGGAAGAACTTACTTTTATTCTCAGAAACAGTCCACATTCTTTGAAATAATAGATCATATTTGGGATTAATTGTACATTGATTTTAACATCTTACTGCTGTCACATTTTTGTGATACATTTTGTTAAACAGACTTGTATGAAAAGTTAGATTAAACCTGAGTGTTTTGGGTGATACCCCTAAGTAATCAAATAAGAACTTTTGTATCCGTCCTCAGTAAGGAATTATCCAACCATAGATAACATACTGTTACTGAAACATGCCATCAGCCTCTGACATATATCAGCTTTAATAAAGCAAGTTTGTATTAACAAAGAAAGACACATTATATTAAAAAGGAATAATTATGATATGACATAATAACAGTAGGAATACAGAAAAAAAAAAAACAGTATGTTCCAAGGGAACAGAGGGAACATGACCCACATCACATGCAGGTGTTTAATCTTGGTGAATTGAAGTGTAAATGCACCGAGGAAACAACTATAAACACACACTGACACACACACATGCACATGTATGGACATGTGATGTAGTCTTGTTGCCTCCGCAGGCAAAAGACTAAAGCTGTGTGCTATTATGAATATATGTATCTAGTACAAATTCCACTTTAACATATTTTAATCTAATGATAACACATTTTTATTTTACATCAATAATAGTTCTATGGGGTTCCTGAAAGTATATTTATTTCACCTAATTTTGATGCCAGTACCTTACACTACCGTGATCATCATGGCATCAGAATTATGTGAAATGGAATCAGGCCACTTAAAGCATATTTGTATGAACTGGACTATATTTTTACTGCATTTTTCTTGTAGGTTCTGTGCCATGGTCCTCAAAAATGACTGCATTTTGCGCAATCATTCCATCTATCCACTAGAGGGAAGCACAATACAGAACAAAGATAGTGACGTCTCTTAACTGGACTTAACAGAACTGTAACTGTTGCTCAGGTCTTTCATTTATTTCATGTACTGTATACACACACTGTATTTGTAGCTTTTATTCAGCTCATTGTTAATAACAGCTAAACCTGTGCTATTTAAGCTTACACAACTGTTTGCAAAAGTTTCCGTTTCATGCAAAAGGCATGTTTATATTTGATTAGTGTAGCAAGGCCAACGCACAAACGAATTTAAAAAAAATATACATGCAAACATACATAGAGATTTCATGTTGTTTCAGTTCATGAAATTATCCTATAGTTGGAAAACGAGCCTGATAAATGGTTTATGTGAATGTGAATGTTAGGGAACAGCATATCCCATCTTCAAAATACATTATACTGTAATTGGGAGTACAAAGACAGATTGTCAATTTCATGCATGTGCACACAGATCCATACTCTAGATATGGTGGATAACAGCAGTGCTTGGTATGGAGAATCAGTAGGCGTAAGAATTTTCACAGTTACACAGCAAACATTTCATGCTTGAACAGACAAATGACACATGACAGGTTTTTACATGTGGCTTTACAAATGAACATATATACAATTTGCAGCATTTACATGAAGGCAGCCCTTACATAGTGCCTGTACTTTAGTGGAAACCTCTACAAATGACTGGTTAACAATATAGCAGTGCAGGGTGACCGGAAAAAAGACATTGAGGAGACAGGTTGGAGGAGGCAGGTGGGACTTAACACCAGGGGGAAAAATGCAGGAAAGATAAGGAAACAGATAGGAGTGCCGCAGGGGGGGGGTGAGAAGAGGGAGAGGAATCAAGAAAGGTCAAGAGACTGGAGAAAGGAGAAGAGGACAGAGAAAGGACAGAGAGGAGCGGAGGATGTGAGGGTATGAAGATTATGAAGGGGGGTGGGATGAGTGAACGATGAAGGCGGAAAGGTCATCGTAGCATAAGGCGGGTGTAAATTGTCCAGAACATAAAACTGCTGCTGTGGACTCTTGGGGATTCTTTTACCCCCCCTTATCATCCTGCTTTCTAAAAATAAATGTTGCTCAGTGTAGGGGGAAACTAGGACACTGTTACTCTCACATTTCTCTGTTGTATATATACTGTAACATCAAGTATAGATAGATAGATACAGGGTGGGGAAGCAAAATTTACAATGAACATTTAGTTGTTTTTTCTCAGCAGGCACTACGTCAATTGTTTTGAAACCAAACATATATTGATGTCATAATCATACCTAACACTATTATCCATACCTTTTCAGAAACTTTTGCCCATATGAGTAATCAGGAAAGCAAACGTCAAAGAGTGTGTGATTTGCTGAATGCACTCGTCACACCAAAGGAGATTTCAAAAATAGTTGGAGTGTCCATAAAGACTGTTTATAATGGAAAGAAGAGAATGACTATGAGCAAAACTATAACGGAAGATACTATTAAAGAAGAATGGGAGAAGTTGTCACCTGAATATTTGAGGAACACTTGCGCAAGTTTCAGGAAGCGTGTGAAGGCAAGAAGGAGGACACGTAGAATAAAAACATTTTCTATTATGTAAATTTTCTTGTGGCAAATAAATTCTCATGACTTTCAATAAACTAACTGGTCATACACTGTCTTTCAATCCCTGCCTCAAAATATTGTAAATTTTGCTTCCCCACCCTGTATATCAATACTGAAGGTACAGATCTACACCTGAGCTTGGTCACACTATCAGGTTTGGATTCCTACATGTTCATAAACAGTCATAAATAAAAACTTGATGCACACAAACCCTCCTTGTATGGGCAAGTTTGGTAAACGTGAGCATAAATTCACTAGTAGTTTGTCTTTGTTGTTTTTTTTTGTGTATTCATACATGGTTTTCGGTAGCCTCTATGTGCAAAAACACTCTAGAAATCTCCCAGAAACTGAGAAAACATATGTATAGTTTTAAAAATAATAATAATAAAATTGACTTTTGCTGCAATTACACTCAAAGCAACTTCATAAATGAGAATGAGAGACACAGAAATAGAAGATTCAAGCAGAAGAGAGAGTGCGTAGGAAAGAGAGAGAGAGAGAGAGAGAGAGAGAGACTACTTGTGTGTCGGGAGTGACGGAAAGAGGGAGGGACGGAGGGAGGGAGGGGTGGAGAAAATAGTGCTTGGGACAAAATGTTCTAATCCCAAACCGGCATCAGAGAGAGTTACTCAGAGATTTCACATTGTTTCAGTTTTGTCCCAGTATGACCCAGTGTAATGGCAGCAGAGACAGAATGAGCTCAACTAAAACCAGGATCAAATAAAACCAGGATTTTACAGTGAAATACCTGTCTTAGTATAGACTGGTCTGGAGTAGCTTTAAGTTGATGTGGAAAACAGACAGAGGATGACTTTTTGGGAAGGAGCTCCTGGTGATGTGTTACGTAGTGTAGCAGATACAAAAGCCCACACAGTAGTACACGCACACAACACGCTATTACACATCTTGTAAATATCTTCTCGTAGTAGGGGAGCCCATAGTCCAGCTATAATTAGGCCCAGTGGGATTGTTCTTTACATGCTCATAAGTAGTAAATACTAGACCTTTTCAACTGAGCAGCAGAGGAATGCCTATTTGAAGTTAATGCGTCCCAGAAACTCTGTTTGACCGTCAATCAATATGAATTTATCCCATTTGTCAATTTATATCCAACTTGGTGATACATTCATAACATAATTTCCCCTTTGATTCTATAAAGAATACTCTCAAGATTGTAAAATGTTAAAGTAAATGTGTTGTTTATTTCTTATGAATGTAAAATTCTATGTTTATGTGAGTTCTATTTCATGTGCACTTACCTGATGTTACAAATATTGTTCAAAATAGGGCGGTTTTATTGCTATTAGCAATAAAAAGGCATGTTTTACTTCACATTCAGTTTTGTGCTGCTGTCTTTCGGGCTGTAAGGGAGCTTCGATACCCAAAACAGTAGGTTCACAGATAGTTATTATCTACAATGACACCAGTTGATTATTTTTGCCTACTGTATTTTCTAAGCAGCCTGTGATGTTGGTGTTGACAGTAATGTTGGAGCTGTGTGTAGCAGAGGGAATATGGAGAACAGCAGGGGGCTTAGTACACTTCCCTGGGGGACACCGGTGCTTAATGCCTGTATGGAGGTCGCAGCATTGCCTTTTCACATTGCCTGTGGTCTACCTGCCAGGATGTTCTGAAACCAGCTGCACAGGGAAAGAGAAGAACTGATCCACTGCTCCGAAATGAGTCTGGATTTGGTTTAAAATATTTCAGTTTGGATTTTAAAAGCTGCTGTGAAATGTGGCTGGCTGTTACATATTTAAGTTTAGTTTCCTGAGCACTATATTGTATAGTAATTGCTTAGATTATTTATTTTTCAGCCATACCATAATAGCATCAGTATGCTGTTTTAGTATTTATTTAAACATTATTATCATTTTATGACAAAAGAAGAAAAAAAAACTGGACATAACTTAACAGATTTGGTGCAAAATACCATTCAAGGTTATGTTTACCTTGTACTTGCTATACTCTTAATGGATAAATATAACTGAATTACTGTCTATAATTTGCATTATCTGCCTCTGTAAACACAGCTGATGTAGACTATGATGTATATTGTTATTTTATCAAGCCCTCAGGTTCACCTCAAAAGCATTAGCATGAGGTAGCTGAACATATTATAGTCCAGTGGTATTATTTTACCGTCCACACAAACACGGTAATATATTGTGTAGTGATCTGACTCCAACCTGAAGTCAGCCTGTTTTTGTTCATGTACAACATTTACCAGGCCTTTCCTCATTGACACACACCACATGGCTATACAGTGGCTGTAAATAGCACTCTGCATACAGCCACAATGACTTTGCGATGGCACCAGGGGGGCCAATGACTGCAGGTCTCCGCTGAAAATGCTGTAAAGCCCTGCAGACACTGGAGGGAGTACTAGACTACTGTCTTTCAGAAAGTGGAAGATAGATAAAGTTAGTTTGGACAGAATGTTTGACTTCTCACAGACCAGTTTCATACTGCTCTATTAACATTAACTCTACCACTGAATGATTTAATTCATATTCAAGCAAATCTAAGACCACTTACTTATTGTGATAATAATGAAATATGAAAACATCTCTTACTTATGTTTTTGTTTTTTGTTTTTTTTCTTTATTTAGGATCCCCATTAGCTTTACCATAGATACAGCTATTCTTCCTGGGATCCTTACAAAAATCTTTACAACTTGTCAATGCAAATAACACACAATATAATCATACAAAACAATTTTCACATACTACATAACATACAAAAAAAAAAAAAAAAAAAAAAAAAAAAACAGACAAAAATACAGACACAACAGCTCCTTTAGGTCAGCAGTGGTATAATATATTCAGTACATATATTCAGTTAACCCAGGTATCAAACATGGTCAATAGATGTTTCTTAACTGATTTCTTAAATTTCATTTTATAGTTTTCTTGTGTGATGTGTTCCGATAGTTTGTTCCATTCTTGCATAGCTCTGTATATTACCATTTTTTTCATTGCATTTGTTCTTGATTTGGGTAGTGTAAAATTACCTCTGGTTGTCTGCCTGGTTGCATAGCTACGTCTATCTGAACTAAAACAAACATTTCTGAAGTTAAAAGAAACCTAACAACACACCTAGCATTCTTTTTTGCAATGTACAGCCACTATAAACCCTTAAATCATACGGTATATACATATAAAACTTAAAAAAAAAGTGGACAAGCATAATACAGGATATGTAAAATAAGAAAAATCATGTCTTAAAAGGTATATAGTTTTTTTTAGCAACTTTATTTATCATTTTTCCTTAACAACATTGACATCACTAAGGCATTTCTTGCACAATTTGTGAACCCCCCCATCCATGTGGCATCCCCACAAATACATCCATATAAACACACGGGTATCAAATGGGCAAACAGAACACTAAAAGAAAGAAAAAAAAAAGAAGAAGAAGAAATATGCACAAGTAGAAAAAAAAAAGCTATATACTTTTTAATTCAATCGCTCCATTTCTTATTATCCATTAAAATATTCCATCATGAAAGAAATATAACAAATGGAGAGACACATATCCTGCATATATCCTTGTTTGTTAGAGTCTAGGCATTCGCAGCATATGACTAACGTTGGCCATTACATAATTAGTCACTCTTGAGGCCCTAGATTAGCACTCGGGGGCCATAGGGAAGTGGAGAAATATTTACGTCAGATAGTTTCCTTGGTAAGTCATGGTCTACTGAAGAGTACTATAGATAGAGTACTGTAGAGCTGTATCCTATTTACACCCTGTTTAGAATCGGTTACTTATCTAAAGAGATACAAATCTTTAAAATGTGACTGAAGCGTTGCTGATCATCATGTGACCTTATCCGTGTCATCTCATCTCAGAAGCAGGATTTTTTTTTTTTTGTGCAATAGAGAATGTTGAGCTATGTGAAAACTACATTTTTACACTTTAATGTGTATCTTATCAAGTATCTCTGCAGTTTATAGAGTTCGATGTCAGGTGTTAAAGAGAAGGATTACATAAGTGTTGAAGGCTAGGGAGGATAGGAGGACAGGAGTTGTATTCTAACTATTTTCGGATTGCAGGCAGGTTCCTTTCTCGTGTGCCCCTCCACAATCAGAAACTATGAATATTAATCGCTGCTTTTATCGCTTGTTATGGAAAGGCTCCCTTTCTGTTTGAATGGTAGGAAGGCCCTTTTTTTTTTTTTTTTTTTTTTTTTTTTTTTTGCTTGGCTTTATTACCATATGAGTTGAAAACATGTCTCGTGGAAAGAGAGCAGTGGAGTTGTTTGAACATAAAAGCAGCTATGTTGAAGGGAAGCTGGCCTGCATGAGTGAATATTTTGTCCTTTCAGGCTTGTTTAGAGAGGGGATGATTAGTTATCAACAGGTAAAAAAGAAGATAAATTACATCTTCCACAGACAGGTCTTTATGAGGCTGTTGTGTGTGTAGGTGTGTGTGTGTGTGTTTACCCTATATGTGAGTTGGCAGTGAGGCAAATGCCTCTAAGCTGGTTGAAGCTGAAATCCTCACGTGCAGCTCATGTCTAAGCAACACTTGTGTATTTGTGCATGTGTGTGTATGTGTGTGTGTTGGTGTGTGGCAGATCCTGTGACGTCATGTTTTGGTTCTGAGCAGCTTAGGCGGCATGTCAGTGTGTATTAAACTTCCACATCACATGACAATTGACCTTTGACCACTGCTACAATCCAGCATCAGTGAGAAACAGACCAGGCAGTGACAGATAAGTGGGAATAAAATGCAGACAAAAGTAACACAGTATGTTCAAATGGTCAGATATTATATTCTCAACAGCGACAGAGAGGAGAAGAAAGACAAATTTAGATCAGATATCAAGACATAGGTAGCCAGAAGCTGATAAGTCTTAATAACGTCCCAAAGTGGCCATTAATGGGCAGCTGACCAGAGGGGATCACATCTAAAGTTTGCCGGAGGATGTCTCTACCCTGATCTGTTGCCATGACAACCGGAGCTCCTGTTGAAGTGGGCTCAAGTTTGCCGATTAATTCAAGGAAAAGATGAAAAATCTCGAAGCAGTTATGAACCATGACAGATGATAAATTCGGGTGCCCTTTCATTTCTTTTCCAGTCTTTTTTAACCTGTCAAACTGTCCTCTCTATAACACGGCTCCATAAAAGCCATCTATATCTGCAAAACGTAATGCTTTTTAATCAGGTCGTCCATTTTCTGCTCTTTCTAATACATATAAAATACATTCATCACATTGCTACTGCATTCGGGGCTATATGTATATATGCACAGGGTGGGGAAGCAAAATTTACAATGAACATTTAGTTGTTTTTTTCTCAGCAGGCACTACGTCAATTATTTTGAAACCAAACATATATCGATGTCAGAATCATACCTAACACTATTATCCATACCTTTTTTAGAAACTTTTGCCCATAGGAGTAATCAGGAAAGCAAACGTCAAAGAGTGTGTGATTTGCTGAATGCACTCGTCACACCAAAGGAGATTTCAAAAATAGTTGGAGTGTCCATAAAGACTGTTTATAATGGAAAGAAGAGAATGACTATGAGCAAAACTATTACGAGAAAGTCTGGAAGTGGAGGAAGCAACAAAAAACGTACCAAAGCTTTTATTAAAGCTCTCAAATCCAAAATCCTAAAGGATCCAACCACATCCATGAGAAAAATGGCAACTGAACTTGAGGTAGACGACAAGACCGTTAGAAATGCAGTAAAATATGATTTGAAGTTAAAATCTTACACAAGAACACCAAAACACTTGTTGACAACAGCAACAAATCCAACTTTAGCAATTTTTGGGACTCATGTTTATGGCCGCCTTCTAGCCCAGATCTAAACCCTCTGTATTCTGCTATTTGGGGCGTTTTAGAAAATGCTACCAATAGAACATCACACAGCAATGTCGACTTTCTTAAAGATACTATTAAAGAAGAATGGGAGAAGTTGTCACCCGATTATTTGAGGAACACTTGCACAAGTTTCAGGAAGCGTGTGAAGGCAGTTATTGAGACAGAAGGAGGACACATAGAATAAAAACATTTTCTATTATGTCAATTTTCTTGTGGCAAATAAATTCTCATGACTTTCAATAAACTAATTGGTCATACACTGTCTTTCAATCCCTGCCTCAAAATATTGTAAATTTTTCTTCCCCACCCTGTACATATGACTCAGCCTGAAAAACATACAATACAATATGGTGCAGCACAAATTCCAATGACACTGTGACACATTTCTGATAATTTCGTTACCAGTTGTCTTCTGCAATCTCATCCAACCATGAATTCACTTTATAGTTAGACTGTGGCTCATTATCTAATACAAAATCACATTACACATAATGCTTTTAAAATGGATTGTGTAAATGTGTGTATATGTGTATCTTGTGATATGTACAGCTGCCAGGTAATGTGATAATATTTGTCCTTGGTGGCAGCTGGGACATTATCCCATGTGGCATTTTGTTGGTTGTAATATCTTTCCTAATGACTGTTCAGTGCCTAAATTGTCCTCCTGAACAGCCATTAGTTGTCATCTCCACAGCTACCGTCGTCTTTAACTTACAAAAACAATGATTCTCACTCACAACGGGCCTTTATTATTTGAGGGTGGGGTTGCAGTTGGATGGGAGAGAGAGTAAGAAGAGGTATGTGTACTTTGGAGGCGTTAAAACTTAACTATACTGTATATCTTCCTTAGGTGTGTTGTGTGTTTGTGTGCAACGCTTATGAGGTGTGCAGCAGCAGATGGCTTCTGAAGTTGTCTGCCAGAGTTTGCAGACATGCAGCGTTTATGATTATCCCCCCTTGAAGGCTCATCTGCTCAAGATACAGCCTCAGGATGGAACAGAAGCTGATAGTATCTACACAAAGGAGAAGGGAATTTTTAATGGAGAATATATGGCACAGGAGCTGCTTTGAATCAACTTTATTAGCACTGTCTGGCAGAACAGAAGAGGCAGATGTAGTACAGGTTTAAAAAGGTCAAGGGAAGATTTTTTACCGTGTGCTCCAGATCTCATCCTGTTGGCATGGTGTCAGAGCCTGAGGCAAAGAGACTCAACTTAATACTGTCTGCCCCAAACTTTGTGTTGATTCCCAAAATGGGTGGCAACAATACTATCATATTCTATTTTAAAGATAAAGAAGAAGATATATGTTTTTTCTTGATACACTGGTTTGTTCAACTCACGTGGCTCTTCTTCTCTCACAAGCCCGGACCTGGTAATGTGATCATGTTTTCTTAACTTTAGTGGGTTGTGTCCTCTGTGATTCCCTCACACCCAATCACATGTGTGTTAGCAAAATGAAAAAGCTACACAAACATTCAGGTATTGAGCCAAGTTCAGAGGATTTGTTTCCTGTACAAACAGAAAGACTTTCAGACACAGTGTTATGACAGCAGGAAAGGACATTGTGTTTTGTGTGTATATGTTAACATTTTAATTGTTTTTTAATGTGTCTCTTAGTGTTAGTTAGTATTAATAGACTGTATGATGTAGATGGAGGAAAATGTAGAAATATGTGGCAGTAGTTTTCAAACTGGCCATTGTTGTGTTGGCTTTTTGGAGCCAGAAGTGACCATACTGCTTCAGAGTTGACGTCATGGTCCATGTCACCATAGTTGCGCACCCAATCTGGTGGCAGAAAAACACTGTATATCAACGGAGGTAAACTGAGAGATCTGGGAGATAGAGAGAAAAAAGGAGGAATAATGTCTTGTGCTGTAGGTAGTTAGAATAGAAATGCTAAAAAAATGCCAACCTTCACTTTTACTGAATACCAATACCGAAGCCATTAAACGGATGGACTGGACTGATGAAATGATCCGGAATTCTGGGCTCGGCAGTGCTGATTTCATATCAGTATGTACATTAACCTGTTAAACCCTGACCATATTTTCAGGGGAAAAACGCCTAAAAAGACATACCTAAAGTAAATGAAGAATTACTTCACAATAATACGGTTCATATGGATGTTCTTGGTGTCTATGGACATTTAGAGACCTCACAGAATCTATTCCCATTGTTTAAAATATTGTATCTATTACTATGACTGAGTAAACTGTAACAAACTAAAAGAGAAATTGGAATTTTTTATTCTCGCCTGTTTTTTTTTGGCTGGATTGACGATGATATGCATAAATTAATTGTTCGCGTCGGAGATTTTTAATAGCGTATATTTCACCCCACAAAGATTAAAAATCCTGTTTGAACATTAAGTTTGCACTAAAATACACTTTTGATATACTTTTATTAACATTAGGGTCTAAACTTTGAGCAAAAGTTGAAAAAAACATTCATTGTCCTGATTTATTATATTTTTATAGTAGATGAATATTAATAGAATTTTTTCGGGCTGTTAGGGGTAACAACACTTACCCAGCCATGCAGGTGCAGTTGGCCGTCAGTATAGAGTTGGCTGACTTGTCGATGATCGCCCACGTCTTGTAAAACTGCATTTTATGTAGTTGTTGGAATAAAACATTCCAGGAAAAAAAAATCTTGATTATGGTTCTAATAATTCATGCATGAAAGGGTTAAACTTAAACCCCTTTAGCCCTATCAGCCTGCCCGTGGGCTGAAAAAAATAATATTAATATTCATCTACTATAAAAATATAATAAATCAGGACAATGGATGTTTTTTTCAACTTTTGCTCAAAGTTTAGACCCTAATGTTAATAAAAGTACATCAAAAGTGTATTTTAGTGCAAACTTTTATGTTCAAACATGATTTTTAATCTTTGTGGGGTGAAATATACGCTATTAAAAATCTTCAACACAAACAATTAATTTATGCATATCATCGTCAATCCAGCTGAAAAAAAACAGGCAAGGATAAAAAATTCTAATTTCTCTTTTAGTTTGTTACAGTTTACTGAGGCATAGTAATAGATACAATATTTTAGACAATGGGAATAGATTCTGTGAGGTCTCTAAATGTTCATAGACACCAAGAACATCCATATGAACCTTATTATTATAAGTATTATAAGTAATTCTTCATTTACTTTGGGTATGTCTTTTTAGGCATTTTTCCCCTGAAAATATGGCCAGGGTTAAACAGGTTAAGGGTCAAACAGGATGTTCACTACTAAAAAGTGACATGACTTGAGTATGTGATTTTTCTCCCATGAATTGATTGAGCTACCACAGCATTCCTACCCTTAATATGTCTGGTCCAACAAAGTTATAGGCATTGAGGGATTTGAATGTGTTGAGCTTTTCTTTTGTGTAAATGTTGGGTTTTTCAACAAGATATAAAAAGATGTCCGACCACTGTAGCTTCGACCATTTGGTTGGCTCTGTGACGCACTGAGCCGACAATGAGTATGGATCAGGAAACCTTATCCCGCTGCTAACGGTCGACTTATTTTTGTAAGACACCTTGTCTCGTTGACAGACCATTAAAATAATTGGAAAAGGTCTCTGTATCTTCCATTACTCCATTTCTCTCCTGATTTTCACGCTCCTTCCATGTACTGTTGATACCACAACTGTCACTTTCTGCCACCAGTTAGGCCCCGCCCACAAAATATGTTATCACTATTTACTAACATCGAAATGGTCTATTTGGACAAAAGGGAACTACAGGAACCTCAGGGGTCAGAGGTGAGCTAATGCTAAACGTTAGTTTACTGACCCTGTAAAATAGCAAACAAATTAATCTGATGGTATTCTTAATCTAACATATTAACCATAGGCCTATCTATAGTGGAGTTATCTGTCAGGACAGAAATGTGTGTTATTAAAAAAAGAAGCTCTGAAAATCCTACTCAGCAAGTGAGCAACCTGTCACATAGACCTGTCAATCATACTCTGACACACCAGACATTTACTATTTCCACGGCTCCGAATGAAATCAATGAGAGCAGAATAACTCCAAAAAAAAAATCAATGTAATAATTTTAGATAGAAGATCAGAAAAGTTGTAAAGATGAGACCCCAGGTGCTGTCAGTTGTGAGATACTTCCATTGTAGCTTCATTTTGGAGTTGAGTTCCTTGCTCCTTGTTGGCAACTAATGTATTGCTCGCAGTGTTAAATTGATTGCTACTGTCTTGCTAGCTGTGATTGACATTATGACATCCTTTATGCAGATTAGGCTGCAAAGTACATTTATTTAACATGTAGAACAGGGGTGTCAAACTCTTTTTAGTTCAGGGGCCACATTCAGCCCAATTTGATCTCCAGTGGGCCGGACCAGTAAAATAACAGCAGTGAAAAAAGTAAAATTACATTATGATAATGGTTACATCTACATGTTTCCTTAAAAATCTGAATAACATGAACAACCTGAAATGTCTTAAGAAAAGCAAGTGCAATTTTACTAATATTTCTGCCTCAGTTTATCAGTTTATCATTTACACATGTACATTACAACTTACATTACAACTACAAATACACAAAACATTTCATAACATGCAGAATATTGGTAAAATTGCATGCACTTCTCTTAAGACATTTCAGGTTATTCACATTTTTTGTGAGATAGTTTGTTAATATAAACATTTTCATGTAATTTTACTTTTTTTTTTTTTTTTACACTAAAACAAAGATAAAATCTGCAGTTTTCATTATTTATAGGTTATTATGATAATATTTTACTGGTCTGACCCAATTGAGATTAATTGTTTTGTATGTGGAACCTGAATTGAAATGATTTTTACAGCATTGATTGTTAATATCTTCAGTGTAATTCATCTTACAGGCTGGATTGGACCCTTTGGTGGGCTGGATTTGGCCCCCGGGCCTTATGTTTGACACCTGTGATGTAGGATGAAGGATTCTGTTAAAATGTAGAGGCCATGACACTTCATGCTGCATTTTTGTAAGTTTGGGTCCTGAAACTACTTTTTTTTTTTTTTTTTTTTGTGGAAACACTGTCATAATATATCCATAGGAAATACATTTCCAAACAAAAGCCAACATTCACATGTGGAAGTATATATTACAACCCAAGCCTATTCTTTCTTGTAGTCATTGTGTAATTCTTTCTCTTAAATAGATTCAGTTTCCAGTGATTTGCGTGAGAAGCCCACAGTCACAGAAAGTCTGAATACTTGTCGTTTGTTGTTTCTAAAAATGAGTGAAAAGGGTGCATTGTATTCATATAATAGTTGTTACGTAAGTGAGAAAACACATATGAATAGATGCTTGAGGACATGTAAACAACACAGTGCAACTGCCTGCATTTGGCATCCTCCTCTTTTTTCTCATGTTACACACACATCATAAACACACACTTTTACAAACACTCTCACGCAGCCTGTCCTTCAGTTCCTGTCTCCCCAGCACACAACACAACACAACCAACCAGGGTTTATTGTAATACTTACCTCACCCTCATGCTACACTATTTGCATGTACACAGCTGTTGTAAGTTTGACATATGGGCTGTTTATAGCTTAGCTCTATCAATAAGTGATGACTGGTCCCCTGGAGTGAACCATCCAGACCAGGTTATATCATAGCATGTTTGCGTCTATGGACCAGCTGTGAGCTCAGCCCTGACCAGGCTCTCTGCTGACTTCCTGCTCTGCATTAACATGACATTTCCTGTCCTGCAGCATGGTTAAAGCAGACAGTAAGCAGTGTTGCCTGATGGAAAACACTGATGTATGATTCCAGAGGCTGGAAATGATCATATTTTCATCATACATAAGTCATAAATAAGAGGTTTGTTCTGTGTATTTTCATTTCATTTTCATTTTATTTATTTAGACAGGGACAATGCACAACATACATTAAACTTAAACAGGAGAGATGTAGTGTGCCAGGTTGAAGCACTAGTTCTAATTTCCACCAGTAGTCCCTGGGCAGGCTGATGTTATCGTTAAAAAAAAAACAGACATTAATACAAACTGAAACATACAATAAGGAGTAAAAAATGCATTTCTATAACTCCATCTATGTAAATACAGTACTAGCATGTAAATTACTGCGTTCAATATAAAGTAGATTATATTTCTGATATATA
This sequence comes from Sphaeramia orbicularis, assembly GCF_902148855.1. Classification (NCBI taxonomy): domain Eukaryota; kingdom Metazoa; phylum Chordata; class Actinopteri; order Kurtiformes; family Apogonidae; genus Sphaeramia; species Sphaeramia orbicularis. The sequence goes on along the minus strand of NC_043964.1, from coordinate 33,035,422 downwards.
GACAGAACATCAGTTGAGGACAACTGTACTTGTGAGTTAACTTCATTATCACAATAAGCACGAATGGATGGAAAGTGATGTGTTTAAGGACAGTCCTGGTCATATGGGAAAATGAAAATAAAACCACATAGAGTACAGCCTATGACCACAAATACTTAGTGTGAACAAATCCAGTAAATTCAAATTATTGTACATTACTGTAATTACTGTACATCTGGCATCACTGTGCAGCAGGCACACACCTGTATATAGAGATGTTTAGACACCAACACACAAAAAACCTTCAGCATTAAACAAACATGAGCATACATACAGTGAAAACAAGACAGAAATAAATATTCAACCCAGGGGCAATACAACCGTGGAAGCCATGTCGCATTATGTGGAGTTCAAAGAAAAACAATATTCCAACTGACAGCTAGGTAGATATCTTTTGGAAGCTGTTGTTTTGCTTGTTGGCAACATTAACAGCTGCTGGCGCATTAGGTGGAAATCTTTCCTGCTAATCAATACAAGTTGTTTGAGCCTCTCCCTCTCTTTCCATCCTGCTCTCTAGGTCTCTCTCTCTCTCGCTCAGATCCATTGTAATGCAGCACAGAGCTCTCCACACATGGTCCTGACAAAGGCTGCTTGTACTCTAGTAGACCTTGGGCTGGGAGCCTTTGTAGTGAAAGTCTGTGACCTCACTCACTCCTTTTTACTACATGGACGCGTACACACAAATGCATATCCTCCTCAGGGGAAAACACATAGAGGTGGAAGCTGTGGAAGAAAAAAAAACATCCTCTGACATGTAATATTGTTCTATTTACCAACATAAGCTCATGCCCCTCGGCACATATAGGAACATACCATACACTGGTTTATAGACACACCAAGCCTCATGCACACAGGCTCACTGTGCCCCAGTGCAGCTTTTCACAATGCTAATGGCCTTGGTGCTATGAAAGCACGGAGCAATAAACACAATGCCGGCCCACACGGCATGTGAGGGAGTAGGCTGTGAGCTGTATGCTGAATGGATCAGTGTGTATGTGTGTGTATTTGCGAAGGAGCCTGGCTTTGTCACATGCCCTGAGCTTCCAGAAAAGGCAGTGTTTCAATATGGTTTTGTAAGGACCTGGCCACTGGGGCTCAGAGAGGACAGGCTGTTCAGTTAGGCTCACATCTCATTTTTTGTCTATTCAAGCAAGGTTTTGACTACATAGAACAAACTAATAATGGAACAATAAAAATACTGCAGTAATCTTTGTTTCTGAGGAGGAAACTATGAACTTGGACCCAGACCAAAACTATGAAAGTGTTCCCATCAGGTTTGGGTCTGTTTCCCTTGGCCATACTGTGACATGCAAAGCAGCTGTGCTGGCAATTGTGTGTAGTAACCAGAGAGAGGAACAGAACAGGACTTCAGCAATAATGCCACAGTCTGTCTGTGTGTGTGTGAGAGAGAAAGAGAGGCAGAGCCTGCTGAGCCAGGCCTCTCATTATGTGGGATGTAATCTGAGCTTTCGGGGCCCGGGCAGGCCCTCTGACTGCACTGAATGGGGGTCGAGCACCGGCCCCCGCTGTCTTTCCTGTGCTTTCACTCTGCTTAGCTCGGCAACTCTGATTATAAACTGAGAGGGTGGGGTGGGCTTTTGGGGTGGGTGTGTGGTGGAGGTTTGGGTGGGTCAGGGGTGGTAAAGTTTAGGGGCAGTATGGGTATGATGGTAAACTCTAGTTTGGCCTTGTTTAGCTGGGAGTGCATGGAGTGATTCTGAGTGGCATGTGATACTGAAAATATCTAAAAACAAAACAAACACTAACAATGACAACGGAAAGGCTTTCCACTTCTATATTCCTCTTGTTCTGTTATTCACTGGACGACACATTAGCTATAGTTTATCTAACAACAGGTATGAATATGCTAATTTCACTCGTCTATGAGTAAAATGCCTACAGAATAAAATTAGTAAAATTTTACCAAGTTTGACTCACTAAAAAAGCAAAGTTGAGACAAAATGCTGGTTGACTGTAGTTTCCAAGATACAGTCTTGAGTCAATATGTGAAATTCTGAGAATTAATGAGAGAATGTGTGTTACGCTAAAGGTATTTTTGTCTCGGAGCTACAGATCTATTTCAAAACGTTGTGTGCACATTAGAATACATTCACTTTTCAGGTTCTTTAGTGGAAGATTTATAAATCTATTGTATAAATGAACATTATAAATGTGTAATACAATATCACATTTATGTTCCAATTCATCTTATTAAAGTATGTGAGATTTGGCACATTTAGTTTCTGAGGAAAATCATTTCTGGAAAAAAAAAAAGACACTGTAGATCAGTGTATTCATAGAGGCATGTATAAAGAAGCTGTTTGAGTTTGGTCTGAAACAACTACTTCTGAAAGAGTAGTTTAAAAACCACAAAATAATGACTGACATTAAATAAAATTATAGGAAATTGAGCAGAATATTCTGTTAACAATTTAAACTTAAATAAATCCAACTGAAACCGAACCAAAACTCTATGCTCTCAGGTGTTTTCAGCACATTTCCAGATGATCATGTGGCACCGAAAACTGTGTTGTCATTTAGCATCAGGTTTCATGTCCAGCCTTACTCTGCATGATCTAATTAAACAGGACAGACATTAATAATAGTTCATCTTCAGTTCGAGTGTTTCTCCTGATACAGGTATTTTAAACCTTTAACATGGCTCCGAAAGTCAAATACGATATAAAGGCTAAAATGTGAAGGACACATTAAGGTTAATAATACTAATAAGACTTAAATGGCCTTTACTGATATCATCTACGCATTTATTAAAAGCCAATTAGTGTAACTTTTCTTGGTGCTGTAACAATAGAACACTCTGATGTGTGTGTGTGTGTGTGTGTGTGTGCGTGTGTGTGTATTAAGGTTTGATGTAATGCTTTTACCACAGTGGAAGCGCACAGATAACCTTGGGTCACCTCGAACTAAATGACCGCTTCTGCTCCATAGAGATGATTAATGTCCACCTTCAACATCACACACACAGAAGTACATGCTTCAAGTCACGTGGCATGTATAAGTGTGTGTGCGTGTAGGGCGACAACCTTGTCCCTTGGAGCTAATGAGGCCTAGTGACCAGTGTCCCATGGCTCGATCTGTACTTGATAGTAGGGCATTAGCTAAATACAGCATGAACACTAGTCATTCCTCTATTTTTTTTTTTTTTTTTTTTCTATTTCTATAGGACTACCACTCTCTGCAGCTGTGAGCCACTTTTACATAGTGATAATAAATAATTCAAGAAAGATCAGAGTTGTTGAAAAGCTCCATCTTTTTGAGCAAATATAAAAAAAAATACTTTACTTCACAAACATCTTTAATAGCAGGAATACTCATAAGGTGACCCTGTTTCTCTGGCAGAAGTGGGTCTCTGATATAAAATGAGTCCACGTGGTTTGTTGTGTGCTCACATGTATGCGTACACTCCTGTGTGATTTGCCATGTGTTTGTGTGTCTTTTTTGTAAAATAAAGGGGGTGGTGTTTTACCCCAGGGGAGCTCTCTGCCTACCTTTATGTGCCTCTGTGTTTACTTTCTACCAGTTGTAATTGGAGGAGTGACTCAGTCTGCTGCTCTCTGGGGAGCAAATTATTAATTTGTAGCCACTTCTGCCAGACTGCAGCTTCAGAAAGAAAAACAGATACACAGAGAGAGGAACAGCAAAGAGAAGTTTTTGAGTATATTGTATATTTATATAAATTCTTTGACTTGTTTTTAATGGTAGCGGGTCTAAAATAGGAATTTATATGCAGTTTAATAAGAATATTTTTCCTTCTAGCTCTTCTCTGCCACTCTTTGTATTCTACTTCTGTATCTGAGTGTGTGTATATGTGTGTGTGTGTGTGTGTGTGTGTGCATGTGTGTGTGTGTTGGAATGTGGAAAGTGGTAGTTGGCAACCCACACTGCTAGTGAGTCAGTCGAATCACTTATCCTTGGCATAGCATGTCATTTGAAGAGAGAGAGACAAGTAAACAGCAAGAAAGCGAAGAGAATCACCACGGAGGGCACCGATTGAATGGTGGCCGATTAAGGGGGGGGCGGGCAAAAAATGTGTGCCCAAAATTTGGAGGGTGGTATAAAGATTGATGTGGTAGCAGGTGCTTTGTTATTGCGTCACAGGCTGCAGGAAGGTTTGCTGTCAGAGGTTAAACAACAAACTGGAGATTGCGTTCAAGTGCAGCTGTTCAGTTATCTGTTTTCCCCCCCAACAAACCAGATTAACACATTAGCTTTGCCATACACACATGTACAGAAAGAGAACTGTGTATTCTGTCCTGCTAACATTATGATACTTTTCCCACACATGTTACAAATTGAATCCAGTGGGCATCGTCGAGTCTGTATTTCATATTCCAGGACTCTGCTGGAATTCTTTGCATGATTTTACAGAGGAAATCAGTCATTCTGAAGCATGAACATTTTAGATCTGGTCTCTTTAAATCCCCAGACTCACCCTGTCTTGACTTAGCCAGCTGTAGAAATACCATCCAGCACACAGCGCATGTGAACACTGTGCTGCTCGTCTGCCTTTTCTCAAGCATATGTGAGCAAACGGTAGCTGAAGAATTCCACTAGGTTTTTTTTTATTTTGTTGTTTAAAATAGAAACTTGTCTGATCGGTCCGAGGAAAAGACAATATGAAATGCAAAAAACTGTGTTGAGAGTAAGCCTGTGCCGTTTCTTTAAATATAATTAGCCTCATAGCATAATTTCCTATGTCATAATAAGATAAGATATGCCTTTATTGGTGATAATTGTGATATCAGTGTAACTTAACTCTTCTAACACTGCACATTCATTTTATGCAGATATCACAATATCAATCAGCAATGATGCTATGAGGCTAACGAACAACCATGCTATATTAACACATCCAACATCATTTTCTAAGCAGAATGAGAGACCACTACAGTGACCACTGGTAATATGAAAGACTGACCACCGACCGGCCGTAAGCTATTGTCGTCATGCGGCATCCGTCGATGTCGGTGTCATCTGTCGTCCGTTACAAAAACTTCAATCATCTTCTTCTCCAAAACTACAATTCCGACTGACTTCAAACTTGGTATACAGCTTCTTTATGATGATGTCAACAGAAGTTAGTGAAAGCATTTGGATCCGGATCTGATTTTGGATTTGGTGCAACTTTGAAAAATGTCCCCATTATAAGAGATAGGAAGTGGTTCGATGCAATAACTCAGTAAATATAAATGATATCAACTTAAAATTTCTACAGTCCAGCCCTGATGGGGAGATGACCAAAACATAATGGCCTCATGCTGATCAGGATCTTCTTCTGGATCTGGAACTGACACAAAATTTAACATGGGCTCTTATGGGGAAAACATTTCAATCGTCTTCTTCTCCCAAACTCCAGTTCTGATTGACTTCAAACTTGGTATACAGCTTCTGTATGATGATGTCAACACAAGGTATTGAAATTATTTCTATCCGGATCTGATTCTGGATTTGGTGCAACTTTGAAAAATTTTCCCATTATAACAGATAGGAAGTGAATTGGTCCAATAAATCAGTATCGATGATATCAAGTTGGAATTTGAATTTTTTACAGATCTAATTGGAATATGACCAAAACATGGGCTATTTCTGTAATATAATAAATACACATAATTGGGTGATAATAAATGACATCTGGATACATTTCCCAAAGCTTTTAATTTGGCCGGTAAGCTACAGGGCCATTGGTCCTATTTTTAGATTAGGTTTTAAGCTACTCCATAGTAGACTCTATGAAAGAGGGTTCACTCACTGTATAGATATTAACAGCTATTTTTAGGTTATCATACACTACTGAAAACATTATAATATGTATTATATATATCCTAGTCAATTGCAACACAGTTTTAAGTATATGCATGGACAAGAAGATGAAAGTCTCCTTTGTTGTGTAAAACTGTGGCCCTTAACACAGTAAATCTAGCTCATTATACACATTTGATATGTTTTTGTCATAGAAAACACAAAAGGGAAAGAAATTGAGAGGTAGCTCCACATGTGCATAGTCAATGAATCCCATAATAAGAATAAGAATAAAAATGATAGTGAATTGCATTTATAAAGCACTTTTCATTCAATGGAATCTCAAAGTGTAATACAAATAATGTGCTTTTAACTAAATGTGCAATAACCTGTTCTACCTCCCAGTACCTTAATCAAATGTGCAATAACTTGTTTTTACCTCCCAGTACTTTTATTTATTTATTTATTTATTTTCTGATACAGTGCCCTATTTTACAAGTGTGTATATGTGTATGTCTGTGCAATAACTGTTTTTATATGTTTTAGCTGTGTTTTGTTTCTGTTTTTGTTCACGTCTTTTTTTGGATTCCGTGACTCAGGGAAACGCACAAGAAATCCAATGTTCCTACACTGCGATATATCTGTGCAAAAAGCAAATAAAGTCTATTCTATTCTAAGTGTTACAGAGAAAATAAAGAAAAATACTACATTAAAAAAATCAATTAATACATAAAAAGAATAAAATACTAATTGTAAAACAAAACATCATACATGGGCCATAAAACAAAAAAAAAGATACAACTGACTAAATTGATTATTGATGCACACTGTGTATGTTTTTTTTTTTTACACAGATGATAAGATCAACCTCAACAACCTCGCAGGCCTTGCAAATCCCAGGGCCTGGGTGACATATGTGACACATGTGACACGGTTAGATAATGCATGACAACTGACTCACTCAATAACAAGCCCCAGTCATGTACGGGGACCCATGCCATGTGCATTTTTCCATTTCCTGCAGGCTTGTGTTTGCATAAGGTTGATTATATCCAACAGCCTACATCAAGCCTACGAGGAGAAGCTGTCCCTTCACTTCTGTCGCTTTAGATTTCTCTCAGGCCTCGACTCAAACCCTCTTGACCACTGAGAAGTGACAGAAATAAGGAATGTGGGTTAAGAGATAAAAAGAGAAGGAGACACTGTGTTTGAGAAAGTGTTGTTTATAAGTGTAAGTTGGTGTTTTTGTGGGTTTCGTAAGCATTCCTGCGTGTTTGTGTACCTTTGTGTGCCTGTATTAGAAAATGAGAAGACGGCCAAACCCTGTCCTGTATCTTTTTATACTCCAGGCCAGTGTTTCACCCTCTTTGACAATAAGATAGCTAGTGATTTGTGTGTTACTATCTTTAGTGGAACACAGGCTCTGCTGACCTATCAGTCGTTGGAAAAAGGAGACCTGAACTGGAGACACGAGCCATGGGAAAGTGGGTGTGGTGGGTCTCCAATGTGTGTCTTCAGGGTGTGTGGATGGTCTCAGATGAGCCTGACCTGCTTTTTAGGAGAATGTTGTGCAATATTTCTTGAAATCTGCTCCAAGCACAGAGGCTGCATTCCCAAAGATCAGCAGTAACCCCAGCATAGGCTTTAAAGATGAATTTGGAAAGATGAGATGAGGTGACACCTCGTATTACATACCTGAACAAATAAAGTATGAGCAGGTGTCGTTTTAAATGATCCAAAACATCCCAGAAATCCTCTTGGCATGTTTTCCCATGAAACAATTGGATACTTTTAACACCCTTTAGGGGAAGCGTCTTACGTCATGAGCTACCTACTGACATACAAACATTTACGTGTATATGCATCATAAGCCTTACACCAAGAACACACTGAGCCATGAGAGGACAAAACACTGAGTAAAACAGTGAAAGCTTATTCTCAGCCAGCTCAAATCTAGTCTCCTGTAAAAAGCTGTCCCTGTCAGGCGCATATCCCCTCACATTAGGCACAGCGTTGTTGACTCATGTCCTTATTCTTAGCTCACTGCATCAGATGTCCTGGTATAGTTTGGCTAGTGCACATCTATTTCAGTTCTTCTCTATGGACAAACATACTGTTAGGAGGTGAAGTAAAAGACTGAGATGTCACATGCTTCTAACCGCTTTAACCATGTTGTGGTTTTCAAAGGTTTCACACTTTCTGTTGGACTGGATAGCACTTGCACTGAAAAAGACAAAGGAAATAGGAGGAAGGTTTAAAGAAACTATCTGTGTAGGCAAAAGAATCACAAATGATCCAACTCTGATGGTACTCTGCCAGTGACAGCTGCTTCACATATGGTGTAATATTCATAGAACATAAAGTACTAGTCTACATTTATGTTGTAGGAATTCACATGGCTGCATTTATATGGAAGCTTTTGTATTTAATCCTTTATCAGACAAGTGACTATTTTTGGTAATTTCTTCAAACATTAAATATGGGGCCAATCTTGCGCCTCAGTGAGATCCAGGGAGCATGTTGGTTTTTAGAAACACTATACAGTGATCCAAAGTGATTTTATGGACATTTAGAAGCTGTAAATAGTGAATATAAGTGATTTTTGTCAGTTTATGATCTAACAACAGTTGTTTTATTGCATGTGTTTACTTTTTAGCAAGTGCTGCTCAGATGTTTTATGGCAAGAGGAGGTAGATGACGATGTCTAATGACACACTAATACCGTGTTTCCATTACGTGGAACTGGCTCGACTCGACTTGGGTACCAGGTACTATTCCTGGAGACTGTTTCTATTTCAGGATACTACCGACTTTAGAATACCTGGACATCATAGTGATGTGGTGTGTTACTTCTGTGTCGTCTGCTCAGAGTTGCTGATAACCTCCCTCGTTGTGTGTTGTCTCATCGAGCTCATGCTGAATTTTTACATCAGCCACCAAAGACTGAATCTCCTCAACCAACCATGTTGTAGTTTTGTGGGCTGTCATTGTAGATTAACCCACCGCTATATTTCCTGTAAACTTCTGCATCTGTTTTTTGTAAAATGGCGGGTCAACAGAATTAGCGGCACCAAACAACTCTCTGACCAGTCAGTGGTCTGCAGTATTTACACGTCACGTTTTAGTATCTGGTCCCCAGTTTTGGAACCTCAGCAGAGGTGAACCAAAAAACTACCGTACTTTCTGGGCTATAAGCCGCATCTGACTATAAGCTGCGGCTGACTTTAAGTCGCACCTGACTGTAAGCCGCAGGTGTCCACGTTGTGACTTCAGATATTTACACAGAAAGATGGTAAACAGAAAGATTATTTAAATATTTATTTCCATACCTTAACTGCTTTTTTCCAAATAGTGCCTGTAACACGGCAGTAAAACGGCAGGAACACAGCTGGTTAAAAAACCCAGAAAAGTCATTGACCTCTATCTTCATCTTCCTTCTGCTCATTGAAACCACTGCAGTTGTCTTCTTCAGAGTCAGAGGTGAACAGCCTCAGAAAGGCTCCGTCACACACCTTCTACGTCTCTCCTCCATTGTTGCTCAATGGTATTTCCATGCAGCAGTTCTATTTACTTCTTAGACAGACACATCGATTGCTTTTAATTTAAAAGCTGCAAAATATGCATTTCTTCGTGTTTTCCATGATGAGGGTTTGTGCATGAAGCGCAAAATGACTGTTAAAAGTTAAGATTAAAACTCCTCTTCGCATCACCTTTTCCACCCGTCTATCTCACTTTTCGCTTCCTGCTAGAGCGCCCCCTGGAGGCCGTAAGCCCATATAAATCTATAATCAAGCTGCATCGCTGTATAAGCCGCAGGGTTCAAAACGAGAAAAAAGTAGCGGCTTATAGTCTGGAAAGTACAGTGGTACCGGCTACCAGATTCCAGGTCCTTTTTGTAATGGAAACACAATAAGGCTGAATCGAGTCGAGTCGAGCCGGTGCCATGTAGTGGAAATATAGCATAAGGTTGAAATTCTGAATTTCAGAGTATTTCAATGAGTGGTATGATAAAGGGTTAATGAGAACACACAGGAAAAACAGGCATTTTAACCTGAGCATGAGAAAAACTAGCCTGTCTTGTCAGCATTTATGCATTCCCACAAGACTGCCAATCTACTGTTGTAGCCACAAGACCATTGCTTCATCCTATAATCAGTGTCAAAGTCTCTCACTCAATATTGACTCAAATCAATATCTGTCCCTGTGAGTGAGGCGCTGAGCTCTCAAATTTCATTTCAACAAATAGATCTGTATTTTCAGGAGGTAACATTTGGCTGGGGATTGCCAGCTGACAGGCTGCTACTGGATAGGATAACTAGCAGCTGACACTGTGGTCAAAATCACTGTTGTTGTGTGGAAAGCTCTTAAGGACATCCCTCACAATTCTGACTTCTAATTCTAGTCTGATATGTTTGTCCAGAACAACCCCATCATTAATACAATCCTATAATTCAATCAAGTATCCTACATCATGTTGTATATTCCAGATTTTGCTCCTTTTTCTGGATCTGCTCTAATACATAAAGTGTTCATCCATGGCCTTTTGACCTTTTCTACCAATTTTAATAAAAATCAGTGCTTCAGTTTGTGTGTAATCCTACCAAACTACCAAACAGTAATCAAAACTCAACCCCTATGGTTGTGGTAATAACACGACTGCCTTTTGATTTTCAGTTTTACTCAGGTGATAGTATGCTTCATCATACACCCTATCCTCTGTCTGTGCTAAAGTAATAACTGAGTCTCCACAGTTTCATCTGATGTCAGCTTTAAATATCAGCCCATGACTGACGTGTCTCATACTGATGGAAATAAATGCTTCATATTGAGCTTCAAAGCATGTGACAGCACTTGGTCTGAAGCGTCTATTAGTGGAGCAGGAGCTGGACATCGGTGGTTAATGGTAATGTTTGTCACTCTGGTGTGGTAGTTATTGGAAAGACAGGGTCAAAATTAAAAGCCAGTGTAATAGTACTCTGAGGTGATGACACTTAGCGTTAGCTTAGAGTTATATCGCCACCCTGTCTGAGGATAAATTATACTTCATACACACATATTTCCGTGGTGATTTGAAAGTGACATGGAATAAGTGACAAAAACAGTTTCATCTTGTCACTTGAGAAATGTCTTCTCTGGTCAAACACACATGCGCACACACAAACTACATACACAAACAAATAGCATATAATCAGCGTCTACAGCTTCCTGTGGAGGGGAAGGCAGAGTCTAAATGATGATATTTATGTTGTGGTTCACTGAAAGCCTGTGGTCTCAGTGTAAGCCTGTATACGTTTCTATTTTGTGAGTGTGTGTGTGTGTGTGTCCCTATGTACCCAACCATTACCATGTCTATTGTGCACAGTTGTCAAGCCACCATGAATAAGACTGGAGCTTCAATTGCAGGGCGGGAGGATGAACCCAAGAGCTTATGGCTTAGGGACAACATTATATTTTCATCTTTGGCTTGACAACAGCATTTACATTCCCAAGTCCAGTCTGAAACTGAATAAAGCTGCAACAGTAGCATGTGAAGTGATTCAGTTGGACAGACCAAACAGAAGCACACTGTATGTTTGTTTCCATGGTTGCTGTTGACATCGTTAGCTATTTATGATTTCCGTGTCATTTTCGCTGTCAAATTATAATTATCACCGCCTCACAAGACATTATATTCACACAGTTTTATCTGCAACATCATCATCATTATCACTGTACATTATCAACATTATTGTTCTCTCCCAGTTTACCTCCTTCCTCTCATTTCCATTTTATTTTCTCTCCACTTATGTTACCTGTAGCAGAGACCCCGCAGGGTTAATAACAGGTTTTCTCCAAAGACAACCAGCTATTGGCTTCAATAAAGACTGCCTTCCTGTTTGGGGACTTTGCTAGCTCATTGCTTTCTCTGACTCCACAACCTGTCACACAGTGTTACAGTCCTGTTCTTTCAACTGTCAGCCCACACATTCCCTTTTTCCCATGGAAGATACTTATATTGCTGATTTATTTTAGAAGATTGTGTGATTGTGCGTGTGTTTGGCAGAGATCATGTGGGACTTCACCTTGTGGTTATTGAGATAATGAGTGTTGGCTGGAATGTGAAGTATGCACTGAGAATTAACTTTGTGTTTTGTGTAAAGTGAATTGTATACATGACTCCTGAGGATTTCACAAGTGTTCACATTGAAATGGAAAAGGAATAAGGGCGCTTTCTAATATTTACTTTGAAATGAAGATAAATATGGTAAACTCACACGATCTCAGCGAGGTCTTCATTACCTTCAACGCCTCTGTTATTGAACATCTGTTCAATGCAACAGGAATCAGGTTCACAGACAAGACAATAAATTAAAGTTACATTACAATTAACAACATACTGTATGTTTATGCCACGTCATTTAAGTCTAAAAAAATACCAGTTTAATGTAGTGCTTAGAGAGTTTCTTTATAAAATGAATATAATACCTTATATACTGATGGCCAGAATATTAAACCTCCAATCTGAATTTTTTTTTTTTTTTTTTTTTTTCAGGAAACAAAAAAAACGTTTAGGTTTATTATAGTATGGTCTTTGTTAAAGATATTCAAGCATATTCTACTGTTCTCAGACTCTCTTTCTATATTATGTGTTAACAATACATACTAGGTATTTATGTATCCGAAAGTGCAGTCCATTTAATGTGAAAACTCAAAATCCAAAAATTTGCAGATAGGAGGTTTTGTTTTTTGGCCATTAATAATTACACTGAACGGAATGGTGGATTTCTCTAAATTTGAAGATTGTTGAAAACATTTTATACAATATAAGTACACTTATCACCAAATACATATCATGGGCATACATCTTTTGTAATATATATTTCTCTGTAATTTGAGAAGTTGAAGTTGATCCCAGTCTAAGAAAAAAAATGCTTCATTGCAGTTTTTTGAGTGCCCAAATGTGTTCACATAGTCACCAAGAATAATTAATTTTAACTTTGTCCTCAATCAATAAATGATATATGAAAAATGGTCTAATCATCTGTTGAAATCTAACACAGCTTTTAAGGTATATAGGATTAATGGTCATAATGTAAATTGGATGTAATACCAAAGGGCAAGGACCTCAGCCCCAAAACAAGTGGTGCCAGGTACAACAAACCCCATCCCTCACATGTACTGTAGCTTATTTTGGCATCAATTCAGCCATTATAATGTCGGCCATTATAAGTAAATTGAAAAAAAAAAAAAAGATTTTAAAAATTCTTTAAAAATTTTAACTTTGACTTACTTTTTCCAAAATGTGATCACATCTATTTTGGGTCACTGGCAATCTATAAACCCAATTTGGTATGAATTCAACCAACAGTTTTGCTGCTAAAGTGTTAATAATCAAACAAAGAAACAAACTGAACCAAAAACCCTTGCCTCCCTTTTGTGGAGGCGGAGGGAATATAGCCAAAGCATGAGTATATTAAAGTTGTAATACATTAACTTCCATTGACCACCATTCTTCCAGGTTCTTTTCCCAGAGTCACTGTGGTTGAATTTGTTTTATTTGGAAACTCTAATATGACTTCTGGTGTTCCATCATTACATTTTTCCTCCATTGATAAGATCTCATGGCAAGTAGAAGGCTGTGATACAGTCTACAGTATCAGGCTTTAGTAGGTATTTATATATTTATGCTCTCTCACCTGCTGAATTGATTTTTCCGACATTGACTGTACTCACTAAAACATATTTTTCCCTAACACACAACTCGACTGCAGTTGTTGAAAGCATCTGCTAACAAGACTTTTCACCCAGTGCTTGATGAGGTTTACAATTTACTAATGTAAGCGACGTGGGTGTGTGTATATGAAGGAATAAATCAATCAAAACAGGTACAGGGTCTTTCTCATAACTTTTAGTGAGCTCCAGTGCACAGTACAGTCAACTCCACTCTTCGTTTCCCTCCTTAACTTCCTGTTTCCCTGAACAACGCCCCCCTAGGCAGAACACCCAACAATAGAACATCAACCCAACACCACTGTATGTGTACTTTTATGTGTAAACAATCACACAGCACACATCCAAGAACACACCAAAACCACATTTGCACAACATCACAATAAACATATGTCTCTACTGTCACTGTGCCCACGTTTACCCCAGAATATTTGCTTATCCCATTTTCACTCTTACACTAAATCACTAAATTAGCACTTAGCATTAGCTCACTTGACTCATCCAATACTTCCAACTATATTGTCCAAATATGATCACTTCCTAAAGCCAATACAGTGACAGCTAAATTTAAATCTACTGGTCTCAAAATAACAATTCATAACCCAGTGAGTTCCTCTAGTTCCACCAAATATATATAACCTATGTGTGTGCACCACCCATCCAATTCACTATCCATACATTGCATTGATTCCTGATGATGATGATGTTGAAAAAAATTGGTTCATAAAGGATTTCAGACTTTTATTTTTCATCACTTCAAAAAACTAAGTCTCATAAATCAGCCAAAATTAAGGAACATTTGTTGTTTTGACCTTTTTAGTCTTGCTCCAACGGTTTTTATTATTATACTTGTTTTACAGCTTCCTTTTTGTTCTGTTCTATTTCTTTCATTTGTTGACTTGTCATAGATGTCGTGTTACTTTACATGCTCCTTTTTGAGTCTGTTTCCTGTCATCTATAAGAGTTTGTATATTGTATTGTATGTTCTAAAGTTCCAATAGAAAAAAAAAATTATGTTGAAAAACCATAAGGATGCTACAAAAAGTTTATGTTCCTGAAGGATTTGTGTTGTTGCAGTAAGTATGCTGACATGTGACTCGTGATAATTCATACTGTAGTCCATATTGCATTTATCTTACGGCTGTATGAGCGTTTTTACTGTTATGTTATTCATTGATGAATCCTCCCAGCCAGCCGTGATGTTGAAAAAACTGGTACATAAATGATTTCATACTGTTTTTTTCATCACTTCAAAAAACTATGTCTCATAAATCAGCCAAAAAATTACTTGGTGAAATTAAGCAACATTTGTTGTTTTGACCTTTTTAGTCTTGCTCCAATGCTTTTTATCATTATACTTGTTTTACCGCTCCCTTTTTGTTCTGTTCTATTTCTTTCATTTGTTGACTTATACTCTCTTAAGACATTTCAGGTTGTTCATATTTGTTCAGGTTATTCACATTTTTTTGTGAAACTATACTTTGTTTTAGTGTAAATACATGAAAATATTTATGTTTACAAATAGAAAAAATTTGGAGTTGTCATTATTTATCTGTTATTATGATAGTATTTTACAGATTTGACCCACTTGAGATTGAATTGGTCTGAATGTGGAACCTGAACTAAAAGGATTGTTAATATCTTAGTGTAATTTTTGCATTTCACAAATTCATCCCAAGGGCCGGACTGGACCCTTTGGCGGGCCGGATTTGGCCCCCGGGCTGCATGTTTAGCACCTGTGATGTAAAGTAACACGACGTCTATGACAAGTCAACAAATGAAAGAAATAGAACAGAACAAAAGGGAGCGGTAAAACAAGTATAATAATAAAAACCATTGGAGCAAGACTAAAAAGGTCAACACAACAAATGCTGCTTAATTTCACCATGTAATTTTTTGGCTGATTTATGAGACTTAGTTTTTTGAAGTGATGAAAAGATAGTTTGTAGATGTAAACCTTTTTCATAATGTAAATTTACTTTTTTCGCTCTTAAACATCGAGAAAAGTTTGGAGTTGACATTATTTATATATAATTATGTTATTATTTTACTGGTTCGGCCCACTTCAGATCAAATTTAGCTGAATGTGGCCCCTGAACTAAAAGGAGTTTGACACCCCTGCTTTACATGCTCCTTTTTGAGTCTGTTTCCTGTCATTATTGAAATGTCCTCTATAAGAGTTTGTATATTGTATTGTACGTTCTAAAGTTCCAATAGAATAAAAAAATGATGTTGAAAAACCATAAGGATGCTACAAAAAGTTGATGTTCCTGAAGGATTTGTGTTGTTGCAGTAAGTATGCTGACATGTGACTCGTGATAATTCATACTGTAGTCCATATTGCATTTATCTTACGGCTGTATGAGCATTTTTACTGTTATGTTATTCATTGATGAATCCTCCCAGCCAACCTGTGCTTGTTTATATCCTTCCATCCATCTACCTTCCTCACTTTTTCCTCGTCGTCCTGCAGCTCTGCCCATCACTCAGCCCCTCTTCCTATATCTCTCCCTCTGTTCTCTCATTTCTCCATCCATCCATATCCCTGCTATCCTCTCCATCATGTCGCCCATCTATTCTTCCAGTCCTGTCTCTAACTTCCCATCTTTCTCTCTCTCTCCATCTGCTCTCTCCACCCCCCCATCCCCACCCCCAACACACACACACACATCCCCCCCCCACACACACACACACACACTCCTCTTCCCATCCTTCTCAGCTAGCTGGCCAGGCTGCTGACGTCTGCAGTAGCGGTGGAGCGCAGCCAAGAACAGCCTTAAATCAAACCAGTTTCTAATGAAATGCACATACACGAACATACAGTGTGTGAGCAGAAGAGAGGTGTGCTGGCACAAACAGAAAAACATGTATACCCACACACAAACACTACATATGCAGACACAAACGCGTATACATACATAACACAAATTAGAGCTAACATTTATCACCTAATGTTGTGAAAACTGGAAATTAATATATAGAAATAGAAACATATAGCCACGCAGCATGCTTTAATTTTACAAAGCCTCCAGGTGAGAAGCAGAATTATTTTCTTGCGCTCATGCAGAGAAATGCGACCTATTTCAATTTGCCCTCTGTATTGATGTGAAGAGAACTACAGTACGGCCCTCTCAGGTAAAGTTATCTCTTTTGGTGCTTTGAGGTGTTTTGTATTCTTGCTGTAGTCTCCCCTGAGAAAGCCCTTTGTAGGCAAAATCAGATTACATGCACTAAAAAAAAAAGCTTTATTCCCAAATCTGCTGCATCTAAAAGCGTATAAAATCTGTCTTAAAATATACACAGTAACATCGTAGTGGAGGGAGTTGACTCACTTACAGCTTTTCAAATAACCTGGGATCTGTCCAGTTGGTTGGCTCTGGGTTCAAAACCGTTCACACAAGATAGCCATCTGTTCCATATTACAGCTTTTTTTCCTCACACATCCCTTCCCCCCAAGCCCAGAAATCTGTTACCTGAAGGAAATTCTAACATATGACTAGCACAAAAAGTAGTCCACGCATTAGCTCTATTACAGCAGGTTTCTCTTAACCTCATTGGACTCCCTTTAGGAACATGGAGTTTTTAGATACGTTACAGAACACACTGCACGTGGTTTGATAATGAACTCAACAGGAGTAAAAACTGTTTTATCTAGGTTCCTTAATTATGACTTAGAGATCGCATTTCGGTGACATGACCTGGCAGGACCTATCTGCAGCTTCTCCACTTCCATTTCCTCCCCCTACTTTGGCTGCAGCCGGACGCCAGAAAACTCACACCACTGCCAGTAATCCACGGCAATGGTTGACAGCACAGCAGGCACTATATCACAGGACGGGATTGACATTTTATAGGCCTACTGTGGACTGCGATCAGCCCGAGGGAAGGGGAAGCATGAGCGAGGGACGGAGTAGTATAAATCAGGACTCAAATGTGGCTACTGTTAAACTCTCGCAGGACCACGTAACGAGGAATTTCTCTGTAATCCTGCAGCGTTTGGGTTCCTCTTATCCTCCTGATGGTCTACCACAGGGGTGTCAAACTCATGTTAGTTCCGGGGTCAAATTCAGCCTAATATGATGTAAAGTGGGCCGGACCATTAAAATAATATAAATAATAGGATAACAACTTATGAATAATGTCAACTCCAAAGTTTGCTCTATGTTTTTGAGTGAAAAAAAAGTAAAATTCCGTAATGAAAATATTTACAGCTATGAACAGTACTTGAACGTAACATGAACAAATACGAACCTGAAAATTCTTTAAAAAAAAAAAAAGCAAAAAAAAAAAGCGCAATTTTAACAATATTTCGCCTCAGTTTATAATTTGTATATGTGCATTATAACTTACAGATCACAATGGATCTACAAATACACAAAACATTTAATAACAGGCAGAATATTAGTACATTTAGAGTACCTTTAAGACATTTCAGGTTATTCACATTTTTTGTACAGGGTGGGGAAGCAAAATTTACAATGAACATTTAGTTGTTTTTTCTCAGCAGGCACTACGTCAATTGTTTTGAAACCAAACATATATTGATGTCATAATCATACCTAACACTATTATCCATACCTTTTCAGAAACTTTTGCCCATATGAGTAATCAGGAAAGCAAACGTCAAAGAGTGTGTGATTTGCTGAATGCACTCGTCACACCAAAGGAGATTTCAAAAATAGTTGGAGTGTCCATAAAGACTGTTTATAATGGAAAGAAGAGAATGACTATGAGCAAAACTATTACGAGAAAGTCTGGAAGATACTATTAAAGAAGAATGGGAGAAGTTGTCACCCAGATATTTGAGGAACACTTGCGCAATTTTCAGGAAGCGTGTGAAGGCAGTTATTGAGAAAGAAGGAGGACACATAGAATAAAAACATTTTCTATTATGTCAATTTTCTTGTGGCAAATAAATTCTCATGACTTTCAATAAACTAATTGGTCATACACTGTCTTTCAATCCCTGCCTCAAAATATTGTAAATTTTGCTTCCCCACCCTGTAAAAGACTGTTCTGTAAATGTAAACATTTTTGTGTAATTTAAACTTTTTGAAAACTGAAACAAAGAAAAAATTGCAGTTTTCATTATTTATATGTTATTATGATAGTATTTTACTGGTTCTGACCCACTTTAGATTGAATTGACCTAAAATTATTTTAATATCCTTGATTTTTAATATCATCAGTGTAATTTCAGATTAATTTTTGCGTTTCAGAAAATTCATCCCAAGGGCCGGATTGGACCCTTTGACGGGCCGGATTTGGCCCCCGGGCCATATGTTTGACACCTGTGGTCTACAAAGTCTACTTCTGCATGTGATTCAGCAACACTCCCGAGTCCACTTAAATCAAACTTAACACTTTGTATAAATTACCAAAGAAGCTCTTTAGTTTTTACCTTGGTTTCTTCCCAAATTATTTAATCCTCCTTAAGATAAAACTGCCTTAATTTTCCCCATTCTCTTAAAGGCAAGCTGCTAATAAAACTCAGCACCAGCCTTCTGGGTTTGTGTGGGAGAGAATAAAAGACAGAAATGCTGTATGACCCTCCAATTATTCCCGAAAAGATCAGTTCCTACCCCCTCCTTAGCAGCGTAATGTGTCAGCAGAGAAACAGTGTGACAGAGTAACAGCTCACTGTTGGCATGAAGGGACACAATAGTGAAATAACACACTGGAAAAGGTTGGAGGGCACATATAAATACGGTAATAAAACGTCATTTGTGGTATACCGAGTTATGTTCTGCACCTCAGTATGAGAGCTGACACGTCCAAACAGAATCAGACACTGACGTTTGAGCTGCGAACTGTTGACACGTAAACCATACGTTATATAGACAGTAATTACATTTTGTCACCGATGAAAGATGAATGTTTAGAATACTTTGACTGATTAGTTTGGGTTATTCGTTGAAATAAAAGATTTCTGTCGCTGCGAAAACTGTCATCACTGGTTACCTTAAAAAAATATTGGAACAAAGAGACGTCTAAATGAGTAGATGTGAGCAGATTTAAAAGTGTAAAACCACAAATTCTTGGATATTAATATCTGTATCATAAGCAAAGAAGAAAGTATATTGTAGCAGTAAAAAAAACCAAAAAACAATGAGTAAAATATATACACTTTCTGACCTTTTGATTTTCTACATTATTATAAAGCTTCATTATTTTGACAGAAACTGGTCAAATATGTCTAATTAAACAGCTGCAGTGCTTGGTAGTTTTGTTGTGTCATTGGGTAAAATTGTAATTCAAGACAGGAAACAAAAATTCATTTATTGGTTTTGACTCCAAAAAGCCTTGACTACTATGTATTTTTTGCTCGACTACAAAGTCAATAATTTTATTCCAGGAGTTGTGCATTTTATATGGACGCTCTGATAAGTGATCTGGTGGCCCATCTTTATATTTTTCCTCAGTTAATAAGAGCTCAGGTCAAATAGAAGCTGTCAGCCATATCAAGCTTTGATTGACAGGTCTGTATGACAGCTCGCTCACCTGCTGAGTCCATATTCAGTTTCATTTTAGTTAATAAAACAAATTTTTCTTCCTGTCAGACAGCTCCACTGCGGTTTCAGTTAATGGGTTCTATCAAGACTATAAAATGATTTCATGACCCAGTGCTTGATGAAACCCAACATTTATACCAAATCACTTAGCCAGCACTTGACCCCCTAGACCACAGGTGTCAAACATGCGGCTCGGGGGCCCAAATCCGGCCCCCCAAAGGGTCCGATCTGGCCCCTGAGATGAATTTGTGAAATGCAGAAATTACACTGACAATATTCACAATCAAGGATGTTGGAATCATTTTAGGTCAATTCAATCTCAAGTGGGTCAGACCAGTAAAACACTGTCATAATAACCTGTAAATACTGAAAACTACAAATTTTTCTCTTTTTTTTCAGTGTTAAAAAAAAGTAAAATGACACAAAAATGTTTACATTTACAGACTGGCCTTTTACAAAAAATGTGAATAACCTGAAATTTCTGAAGTATGTGGAATTTTAACAATATTCTGCATCTTATTAAATGTTGTGTGTATTTGTAGATCCACTGAGATCTGTAAGTTGTGATGAATATGTATAAATGATAAACTAAGGCATAATATTGTTAAAATTGCACTTATAATTATTGTTTGTTTTTTTTAAAAGAATTTTCAGGTTCATATTTGTTCATGTTATCTTCAAGTACGGTTCATAGATGTAAACATTTTCATTATGGAATTTGACTTTTTTCACTTAAGAACAGAGAAAAAAACTTAGAAGTTGACATTATTTATAAGTTCTTATCCTATTATTTATATTATTTTACTGGTCCGGCCCACTTTAGATCAATTAGGCTGTATGTGGCCCCTGAACTAAAATGAGTTTGACACCCCTGCCCTAGACTTTCATGGTCCTGCAGCGCCACACCCTTTGTCCAAATTTGGTCATTTCTGGCCTCAGAAAGCCAACATGGTGGTGACCAAAGTGCATATTTCTCAATTCAAAACAGCAGTTCAGAAACCAACAGGTGACGTCACAGTTCCACTGTCTATTTATTAAATACAGCCTATGGTATCACAGCTTGACCTGCTGAGTTTGTTTTTTTTTTTTATTTTTTTCTAATAAACAGCTCAACTGCAGTTGTGGTTAACAGGTTACACTAAAAATACCATAAAATGATGTTGGTACACAGTGCTTGACAAAGTTTATCATATTACTGAGTCAGTAAGACAACATTTACCAATAGCTTATCCATGAGCCTTTAAGTAAGCACTCCACTGTCACGTTCCTGCAGTTCCACCCATTTTGTCCAAATATGGTCACTTCTGGCTCCAAAAAGCAAACATCGTAACCGGCAATTTCCAAACTAATGGCCTCCAAATATCAGTTCAGTAACCAATGGGTGACATCACAGTTCTTCCATCCGCTTATTAAATATATGCCCCTTTTCCACTGCATGGTTCCAGCTGGACTCGATTCGACTTGACTCAACTCTACGCAGTTTGTAACAGTGCTGTCGTTTTTCCATTGCACTTGGTATCACCTTGGCGTGAATGAGATGGGCGTGGAGTCGAAAATTGCTATGATGTCATTTTTAGGCGACATAAGTCTCATTCAGTATAGTAAACAGTGACAATGGATGACTTCGAGGTAGGTCATTAGTGACTTCAGATTTTTTCAGATCGACTTATTTGTCAATAAAGTTGAAGTCGAGTCGACTTGTCGTATGATGACGTCATCACATTGACAGCGGACGAACAACACAGACACACAGCCGTTCAACAATGAGCAACTTGTACAAACGTTCACTGGAACATTAACAATGTTCAGTAAAGAGCAGAATAAAAAACTAAGACACAAGCATCAACAGTCCTTCTCAGACATTTAACCAAATCAAAACATAGACTAGCACCTTGAATTTTCCTTTAAATTTAAGTGAACAACATAAAGTGGGAAAAGGTTAAGACAGTGGCAGAAAAGACGCACAGCATGTTAGAGAAAGGAATGGATTGTCTTCATGAAATGAACAGAATAATCCAAACATACTGGCTGTTCAAATTATTATTCAGTATTGGCAGTGCTTTCATGGTTCACAGAACATTACTGAGACCGTACTTTTTCTAGATCACAGTCAGTTTAGTTCCTACTCCGAGTCGTCTTCTCCCTTCAGTCTTGGCCTTGTGCTAGTGATACACGGGTTGTTTTTTTTATTTTTTATTTTTATTTTTTTAAGCTACTTTGTGGAATTTTTTGACCCGCCCCACAAATAAAGTGACATTTTTTTGGACCCGCACCAACCTGAGCCAGGTCCGCTGATCTGCGCATCACTACTGCTCACTGCGCTCCATATTTTCATATATAAAGATGAGAGTATCGACATGTGCTGAATGAAGGCTTGCGCCCTGTCAGGTGATGGAAGGGAGAGAGAGAATAACACACGACTAGTTGACTCCTCCAAAGTAACATCGACTTGTGCCACAGACGTCAATGCATTGACAAACCAACTTTTCAGTTAATGCCCTACTTCGAGGTGATGCTGTACTTGTTGTTCTGTCTGTGGCTTTTTGTCACAGATAAGGTGAAACAAAAGAGCCAGAAACAGATACAAGCAGCAAGACGAAACACACTTGAAAAGCAAAAATAGAGTTATGAAAGCCATATGGAAGTATGAAGCTGAAGACCAGCAGATAAGAGCTGCCAAGAAACGACGTCTGATGGTAAGCTAATGCCTTCAATATTATAGATGTTGCACTGAGCGGTGCAGTTTATGCGAACCGAACCACAAGTAAAATGACAAAGAAAAGCAGTTTTTGTCAGTATAGGCTATCTGAAGATCTTCTCTGCTATCACTCTTGTCGATGTATGGTGTTTGCATTAGACGCTCACGCCTTGTCGCACGTGTGACGACACTCCCCTGGGGCACCAAAAAGGGAGGGTAAACATGACAATTTCATGGGGCCCAGCATTTGTGGGGGGTCCATAGAGCAGTGGAGGGGGTCCAGTGGATACAGGCTAGAAGTTGTGAAAATTTCATGTAAGATCCGCCATATGAGAGGCGTAGAAGTCGGGAGTCGGACACTGAAAGTATATTAAGTTTCAGTTTCATTTTCACTCTAGCATAAGTGACGTTATGTATGGACCACACCCCCACATCCCACCTCCCTACTCTGACAGATCGACAAGATACTGAACTTTATGAAAGGGTCGACAACATTTACCTTTCATGGGGCCCATAATTGGTAGCAGTGCCCCTGACACTCCTTCTGGCCAATCAGTGGCCGGCAGTGACATTTCAGTGCTGACTCGGGCCGGATAGAACCTCGCTGGGGGTGGTACGAAAAAAAAGTAGATACCAGGTACAACCCCCAGTGGAAAACCGTGTAGAGTCGAGTTGAGCTGAGTCGAGCTGGAAAAGGGGCAATAGTCTGTGTTTGTTTCCCTGTGTCAACATGAATATCAGAATTGCATATTGATTTACGGTCTTCGGATCAATAATGTTCAAAAACAGAGGACACAAAACAGTACTAGTAAGTTAGTGTTGTGAATCAATCTGTTGTTACACTAAAGAACTCCAAACGTTCTTTTTCACTCCACTCAGCCAAGGTTTGCCTACACACTTAGTTCTGAAAGTGGGAATCTTTCTGTGTTTTCTTTGTTTTTGTACACGGTCTCACTTTTACTCCTCTCGCTGACTGATCTGCGACTCTACCCTGGTGTTGTCTTTTTGTTTACACACTGTTTCTGCTCAGTGTGCTTTTTCGTAAAAATAAAAATCACACTCTTCATTGTTGACTTAAACGCCACTGCGTGCTTGGAACTATCTACAGTATATGTTTCAATGTGAGTTTGTGTGAGTGCTGAAAAAGTTGGTAGAGTGGGCAAGAGAGAAAAAGAGTCATTAAGTGATAAAAGTCCTTCTTTTAATTCTCTATCTAACCTTGCTTCAGAATTGATATTATTATGCAACGCCACCCACTGAGGACCCATCAGCACCTCCCACACACACATAGACACACATACAAACACAGTCCACCTACACACAAGGAGTAGCCTTAAGCATCTTTGTTCTGTGTGGGAGAGGAGTGACATCATTTAGTCCACCTGTATTGTGTGTTCAAAACAAACACAACAGCTTAAATACAGTTTAATCCAATTCAGATCTGATTTACTGATATAAGCTATGGGAGTAGATTTGCAACCAGATTTCTAACCCTAATACCACACTCATTTCACTGCACAACCAGAGGTGTTAAAACCCTAATTATAATATATACTATAGATATTTGTTTATATTTTAGTCCCACAAAACCATAGGGTAAACTAGAAAACAATAGCAAAACAATCTGTGACATCCATTATCTGGAATAGGAAACAAAAACGCTCTGTTTTTTTTTTTTTTTTTGCCACTTTTCCACCAACTTAAAGTATTGTTTTAATTCCAGGAATGTATTTACATGGGCAAAATAATTTCTGCTAATCAGTGTGATTTTCATTTCCATCATACAGGGTGGGGAAGCAAAATTTACAATATTTTGAGGCAGGGATTGAAAGACAGTGTATGACCAATTAGTTTATTGAAAATCATGAGAATTTATTTGCCACAAGAAAATTGACATAATAGAAAATGTTTTTATTCTATGTGTCCTCCTTCTTTCTCAATAACTGCCTTCACACGCTTCCTGAAACTTGCGCAAGTGTTCCTCAAATATTCGGGTGACAACTTCTCCCATTCTTCTTTAATAGTATCTTCCAGACTTTCTCGTAATAGTTTTGCTCATAGTCATTCTCTTCTTTACATTCTAAACAGTCTTTATGGACACTCCAACTATTTTTGAAATCTCCTTTGGTGTGACGAGTGCATTCAGCAAATCACACACTCTTTGACGTTTGCTTTCCTGATTACTCATATGGGCAAAAGTTTCTGAAAAGGTATGGATAATAGTGTTAGGTATGATTATGACATCAATATATGTTTGGTTTCAAAACAACTGACGTAGTGCCTGCTGAGAAAAAACAACTAAATGTTCATTGTAAATTTTGCTTCCCCACCCTGTATGGGAGAGTCGTAAGTAACAGCACTACACCTCCAGTCCAGTAGGCGGTGGTAAGAAAAAGATTTAAGGCTAAACAAGCTCAATGAAGCCATGAATGGCGACCAAAAACCCACATCATCATCTGTGCACCACAATACACCAGGATGGAGGACACTCATGTTGTTCTGTTGTTGCTTAGGTTTGCTTTTGTTGCAAATAAAACCATGTGATGCAGACGCTAATGAGTTAAACATAAACGTAAGTGCAACACTGCACCAATCACCGACCCTTAAGAATTCCTGGGCATTTGAAAAATTAAACCCCACCACTAGTTACATTTTTCAGGCAAAGTTTATGGTTGGAGGTAAGTTTTTTTCCTTGGGTAATTTTGGTGGAAATGAGTTGAGATTTTTCAAAATCCTGGGTAAATGATAAAATGTTCTGCAGCAGAAAAGGGGCTTCTATCTTTAAACGTGCCCTTCCCAGACTTAAAGGAGTGATATTTAGCTTTTGTGGTCCACATAAACTGTAAATGCTATACTTGGGTCTGAATTCTTCATTAATTCAACTCCACAGATCCATCTTCAACCCTATTTCTGAGTAATGACACCAGAAAGGTCATTTTGAGTGCTGGCCCTTTAAATGCAAATGAACCACTTCACACCCCACCCCCTCCAGCTTGTTGACCGTGCTGCTCTGTCCCGTTCAACCACTTGTGTTCATTAATACAACCAACAACTGAACATTTTAGGTAATCGTCTCAAAGTTTGGACATATTTTCAGTATGGACTACAACCGCTGCGGCTGACAAACAGTTATGTCGTACTCGGAGAAATGTTCATCGGAAGTCTTGACCTTATATGTGCTAATGTCGTGACATAACTAGTTATAGACGAAACAAATTAACCAGGAATTAAAACAGGTTGTATAAATCCACTTGATTTTTGCCGGAATGAATATAAAGATAGCTTTGCAGTACATGGAGGGTTCAAATTCAAACTTTTGGAACTATTAGGGTCCAAATATACAAATAAATGAACCAAAGACTAATAAAAGTGGGTTTAGCCAAATATAACCCCTTTAATTAACATCAGGTCTGGTTTTATTGGGTATACTACAGTAAAACAACCTAGGAAACTACATAATAACCAAACACTGTTCTTTGGAAAAAAATTGTGATGCTGACTTCACCAAAGCCCCGAGAAATCCAGAGGAGAGGTTTTATGAGACACCAACATAAACTGCATTTCAGCTGAAATTCAACAAAAACACACCCTTCTTGAATTATAACTATATGGCTTTTAACCTGTTCCTACAGCTTTTATTTTACCTTGTTTATTTGTGATTACATGAATTTCAACTTATAAATATTTCAATTTGTCACATGTGCAGGATGCAGTGGCAGTGGCTCTAAAATAAGTATCATGGGAGAAGTTGTTTTGGTGGAACATTTGCATGCAGAGAAATGAGTTGTGGTATTAAAATGGCTCAGAGCAAAAGAAAACACCACATGTACCTCTCTGTCCAAGCTTGCCATTTTCAGCATGAAGTTGCAGCTCAGATGTTATTTCCTGTAGTGAGTGGGACTTGGAGAACATTAACATGCAGATAGCAGCATGAGGAATATCAGAATGATTCAAAAATAATGGAAAAAATGCAAAACAAAGAAACATATCGGCTAAAATTTACTTAGGGGGTCAAATGAGTGGCCATTTTTGTCAAAAAAAAGAAAGTTGTAAGAAATGCATAGAACTGTGTTGAAATAATGCTAATACATTTGTGTACAGACTACTGATATTATTTGACAGTGGAAGCTCTATTTTCAGAAATATTGGATTTTGAATAGCACGTGTATGTGAAAACTTTTGCTGGTGGACGGACGTGACATTACCCATGATGCTCTGGTCAGTACCAGTACTTTATTAGGAATAAACTTATATACTTACTATTGCTAATTCTCCTCTTATTCATAAATGTTAGTATTGTGGATCTAAAACAATAACAGCTGACACAAAAACACAAAATGTGGCAGTGGACGGATGTGACATGGTTGTTACAGATCCCATCATACTGATGCTCGGCAGCCATGTCACCGTTTCCACAAATGATCCCTGTGCAAAAACTAGGATCAGAATTATTTATTGTATAGTTTATCATCATACTAAAGAGTAAATAACAATATAGAATTGTTATTTCTTTATGAAAATGCTTATTATTAGAAAACTGTTGATTTAAAAAGTGACGTGTGACATTCTTAATGTATGTATTCACGTAAAAGGTAGAATATTTGTTTTTCAGGTAAATTCAGTTCAAATATAACTTGGCCATTTGCAACATGAAAATATAGCATTAATTGTGATGAAATTGGACATTTTTGACCTGAAAATATAGTTCGTATGACCATCAACATGTTGCAACATAAGTGAAATCCTGTAAATTTGCATAACTTGCATTAACCAACACAAAGTTCCTTTGGGGATTCACTTATATTAATTTCTTATGCACAAAGACATAAATAAGACCTCTAAGCAAATTTTAGCCGATATGCATGGGCACATAAGTTAAAATCACATTAATATCTTCTGTATTAATGTAGATGGATGAATATCAAAGGCTGTCATTCTGAATAATGGTCTTGAAGACATGTAACAGAAATAATAATGTTTTATGTTTAACTAGAAAAGCACTCGGAGAGCGCAGACCTCCGCCAAGGCAGATCAATGCCCCCGCCCCATCACCACCAAAATTTAATCATTTGTTCCTTGTGCCAGTATCAACATTTCCTGAATTGACAAACCAATGCAAAAGGCAAGGCAAAAACATAACCTCCTTGGCGGAGGTAATAAGCTTCATATGGACAATAGGAGCGATAATCTTTTGGAATGCATATGAATCTAATACAATGGGAGCCTATGTTACTGAACTGTATGACCACAAACAAAACACAATCCCTTTCAAAGTACAAAGTATTAGAACATGACTGGAGTTTTATTATGTATCAGAATCAACCCCTGTTCTGTAATGTAATGTGTTACTGAGCCTTTTTATAACAGCTCTGCTTTGAGAGTCTTACTCTAATCGGATCATAGTGATTGGTAAAAGTGGTGATTTATGTGTGTGTTTGAGACCCTGCAGCACTAGGCCACAGACTGAGCACAACACTACTACAGTCCAGTATTTGTGCAACTGCATATATGTCCCTTTGAAGTTCTTATAGGTACTTAAGTTACTGAAATAAATACGACTGTTTTTTCCTGAGCTTAACTTCTCATGTGCGTCAGTGTTTATTGATAAGAGCATATGAATTTACATCATCAGTCACCCACATGGAGTGATTAATTCAGCCATTATTTTATCGTCTGATGGTGGACTGCCAAAACTGGTATTCCATTCTAACTTTACAAACTCAACCTCCTTCTTTCTCTTTCATTGTGAAATCAAATATTTTAATGAAGCTCTTGTAAATAGTCCTGCGTCACCCTGACAGTTTTTGTTTTTGTATATGGCTTCGTTATTTCATTCATTCATTCATTCATTCATTTTCTGAACCCGCTTTATCCTCACTAGGGTCACGGGGGTCGCATGGAGCCTATCCCAGCTACATAGGGGCGAAGGCGGGGTACACCCTGGACAAGTCGCCAGTTCATCGCATCGCATCGTTATTTCAGATACTGCAAAAAAGGCCTGCACAGAAATAAGAAAATTAAAGTCATTATTGGCGTAAAATGTATTATTTCAAGTAAAATTATCTGCCAGTGCGGTAAGACAACTGCGCTTAAAATAATAAAATATTATCTAGAATTAAAGAATGCTAAGATTCTTATTTTAAGCAGAATATACTTGTTTCAAGTCTTCATGGTAAGATTTTTTAATATGTATACACTGCAAAAATCCAAATCTTACCAATTGTATTTTTCTCATTTCTAGTCAAAATATCTCATCACATTTAAAATAAGACATAATCACCTAAAGAGTAACTTTTCAGTGAGATATAAGAACTTATTTTTACACAATAGGTCTTGAAAATCTTATTTCAAGAAATCTTGCCAAGATAATTTTCACTTGTTCCATTGGCAATTTTTTTTTGGCTTGAATTAAGCCAAAGAATCTTGAATTAAGCAAAAAAAAAAAAAAAAAAAAAAAAAAAATCTGCCAATGGAACAAGTTAAATTTATCTTGGTAAGATTTCTTGAACTAAGATTTTCAAGGTCTATATCCAAATCTTATTTTAAGTGTGATGAGATATTTTAAGTGTGATGAGATATTTTGACTAGAAAAAAGAAAAATACACTTGGTAAGATTTTTATTTTTTGCAGTGTATGTATATATGGTCTTATGAAGATGTAATGAGTCAATAGATATGTATAACAGTAGCCAGACAGTAATTGTATCTTTCATACTCATCTCCCAACAATGTAGCTTGTTTTGTTATAAATATTGCTTAAGATTTTTTGTAATATCTAAATTTGGTAGCTCAAGATGAAAATACTTGGAACAACTCAAATAATATTAGCAAGATTAAGTCTCAATAAGGAAATAAAAAAAAAAAAAAAAAAATTCTTTCAGGATAAATATTCCAAATGCAAGTTAGTTTATCTACATCAGATATTATTGCTTTGCAGTGCAATAAAGAGACTGACTGTGTTTATCTTCAAGCCCCCAACCTAATTTGTTCCCTGGAGTATGGCTTTACGTACATTCAGGTTTTAATGTAACTGTGAGAGCTCAGATATGGTTTAGTGCAACCTTAGATACAGGTCAAACTGTTGTTTCCATCATTACAAATGAAGTAAAGCAAAACCAAACGGCAGCCATATATCAGCACTCAAAGAACTGGGAGGGAACAGCAGATGTTTTTTTCCAGAGCGAGCAGCCAAAACATCTGCTTGACAGTGGAGGTGAACTTTGAGACCAGCTGCAGGTACTGAAAAACAAACACATTATGACAACTGATAAAATGGGTTCAAATCTATAGATAAGTCTGAGTCCAGAGCAGTAAGTTAAACATGTTATTTGTCCATTTTCTAATTTCTGATGTAAAATCAACTACTGCTATCCTCATATTTCATTCTCTGCTGTTTTAAGTCTCACACTCTCATAGATTAAAGACCTGATCGTTCATCAGGGCAACATTTTTCCAATGATAAGATGTTCGTGGACTAAATCTGGAAGGTAATGTATGCAGAGCAAACATCACAAATGTGGTTTATACACCGAGGGAAATGGAAATGGAAATTAAATAGACACTGAGGTTAAATGGTTAATGGAACATGTAGCTTTACACATACCATTGAGAATAATGCATATAATTGACATGTAAATAAGTTTCATTTGCATTATGGGACACAGCTTCCCCCGTCGGCAAATTTAACAATGTGAAATAATACTGGATCCATGGGTTTTCAGCTGCCTTTTGTAGAAAACATCTTAATAAAAATAAAAAATAAAAAAAAAAGATGGTCAATCCAAGTCCTTTATTCCACCACCATCGCTTGTTCCACCTGAAAAACTTCCAGTAATTGTGTGGAGCAATCTCCTTGTGCTATTTTTACTTGTGTGCATCTAAAACACCAATGTAGGTGCATGTCGTAAAAAAGTGAAAGTGTACTCAGCTCTCCACGTGAGGCAGCTTTATTTATGGGATAATTGAAATTCCACAGCGTTGAGTCAGTCAGCTGCTCCACCTGCACAGACGTTTCCATGTGATGTCCAAACAGGTTTTAAAGAAAGGCCTGATCACCTCATCTCTCAGCTGAAATATGTGCAAAATGAATACCACAAGGCTAACAAGAAGAAAGTCATGCATTCCCAGCACTCCTTGGCATTCACACACATGATTAAATCTCTCTACCAGTGCTGGTAAATTCTACAGAGGTACTTTTATTTCCGCACATTTTGACTTCCTGTCCCTCTGATCTTCATAGGATCTGTGACTGCGAACTGCATTTACCAGCGATCCCATCCTCTCACAGTTCAGGAAATCTTTCCTGCCACATGCCGCAACCCTGTATAATAAACTCACCTCTGTCGGAGGTCTCTGCTCATAAATCCATTTGTTCTTAAATATCATTTGCACATTCCCGGTTGGAATATTTCAACATGTTTTGCACCTTACGGTTCAGTTGTATTTCAGTGCATTACAGTTATTATCCAGATCCTGCTCAGATCTTTTTATACTTCTAATTTATAGTGTACAGTGTATAGTGTTTGCTGTTGTTATATTTCTCTTTACTCATGTTTGCTGTGATATTATATTGTTATTGATTGTGTGTCATGCTGCTGCTACACTGTAATTTCCTGGTTTGGGATAAATAAAGTCCATATATTCAGGGTGCGATTTGTCAAAAAAACAGGAGGGGGGGTGGTGGTATGCACATGGGGTAGGAGTGGCAGTTATATACATGGGGGTGTGGTCCATAACTAATGCAACTAACGCTGGTGTGAAATGAACGTGAAACTTTACATCTTTTCAATGTCCAACTCCTGGGTTCTATTCCTCTCTTATACAGCGGATCTTAATTTTCACAGCTTCTAACCTGTATCCACTGGACCCCCTCCACTGCTCTATGGGTCCCCCACAAATACTGGGCCCCATGAATTTGTCACGCTTACCCCCCCTTTATGGCGCCCCAGTGCATGGGGACTTTCACGAATTCTGAGACTGCATACAGTTCGGTTCAGGTGAACATTAGTGCCAGTAATGTAGGATATACACTCACAGTCAATGAAAACTTTGAGACCATATTTTTGGACATAATTTTTATTTTGAAACCCTAAACTGGAATTTTTTCATATGAATCATTTGTTGAGGATATTGGCATACAGAAACAAAAATCTAAAGTTTCAAGAATAATTTCAAAACAAAAAACTTAACAAAAGAAAATGGCACCTGCCAAACACAAAGTCACAACAGTGGCGGTCCTGGTCAGGAGTTGTCACTCTCTCTCTCACCCTGGACGTGGTCTATGGTCAACAGAGCCTGTGGTGTTGTGGCGTTCAACCAGGTTTCGGATTGTGGGTTGGGAACAGCCCATACATAGGCCTGGCTATATCACTGTTGCTCAAACAGCCTCCACCATACCCAGTGCCCGGAGACGTTGTTCACGTGATAGACGTGGCATGATGCCGTTCACTGGACTAACAATGGTGGCCTTTTTTGGGCCTTTATATAGGCCTTCAAAACCAATACTCAAATTGTGCAGATACCCACTGAGTATTGCTCAGTGTGTATTTGGTCCACTTTTGCAAAGAGACCAACCCATGTGCAATGAACCATGACAACATGACAACTCATCATTATCTCAACTACCCGAGCACTAAGTCATCAATAAATCCACAATGAATAATTACAACCCCCTACAAGTACAAATATGCATACATTTCTACCTCAAAGTTTCTATTGACTGTCAGTATAGAAGTAAGAAACTGTCACAACCTGCCTGTTATTTATATTGGCTGGTTGCCCCCACCCCCGCCCCCCAGGATGAAATTCATTAAGCAGAAGTAGGAATGTAAAAACCAGAGGGAGGGTTGACCCCCCCATCCCCCCCAACAAATCACACCCTGCATCTATCTATCTATCTATCTATCTATCTATCTATCTATCTATCTATCTATCTATCTATCTATCTATCTATCTATCTATCTATCTATCTAGACAGCTCCTTTCAAAACTTGAGAATGCATTAATACAGTTTTAGAAAGTGAGTGAACAAAGTGTTCATCACATGACTTAAAGTCACAAGTTTCAAGCTGCCCAGTCGTCACCAGGGTTTCTGTCTTTTTAATATGTGTAAATATTATTCATGAAAGTGTTCAAAGCATTCTCAGGTATAAGTCAAGTAAATCCAGCCTGACTTTAAGTAGACAGAAAAGGTGTTTAGAAAGCAATAGCTGTTTTTGTTGCAACAGAGAAACCCGTGGTGACATGTAGGCTATAGATAATATGGATTAAGAGGTTGTGCTGAGAAAGTTTTGTGTGAATGTGATCTTAGAAAGCATAACAGTAGATGACATTTTCAGCATAGGTTGGATTTTGCACTCTACTAGACTGTGCAAACCATCCCTGTCTCTGGTCATGGACACACTCCTGGACAAACACTGCAAAAAAGGGGTGTCTAAAAACAAGATAAAAACACGAAGTCTGAGGAAGAAGGTACTCAAAACAAGGGAAATATCCGTCCATGCAGCAGATAATTTCATTTGACAAGGTTTCTTGAATTAAGATTGTTAAATTGTGAAATTAATTCTTAAAACAACACTTCTAAATCTTTTTTTTTTTTTTTTTTTTTTTTTAATCTTGGTAAGAACCAAATAATTTGCAGTGAACAGAAGCATGGAGTGTTGTTGTAGAGCATATACTGGAGAAAAAAATCTAAATCTTACCAATTTTTTTTTTTTCTCATTTCTTGTCAAAATGTCTCATCACACTTGAAATTAGACATAATCACCTCAAGAGTAACTTTTCAGGTCTTGAATTTAGATTTTTTTTGTTTTGTTTTTTTGCTTGATTTAAGCAAAACAATCTGCCAATGGAACAAGTGAAAATTATCTTGGTAAGATTTCTCAACATAAGATTTTCAAGATCTTTGCCTAAAAATAAGTTCTTATAGCTCACTGAAAAGTTACTCTTTAGGTGATTATGTCTTATTTTAAATGGGATGAGATATTTTGACTAGAAATGAGAAAAATACACTAGGTAAGATTTTGATTTTTTCCATTGTAGGTGTCAAACATATGGCCTGTGGGCCAAAAGCAGCTCGCCAAAAGGTCCAATCCGGCTTGTGGGAAGAATTTTTGAAATGAAAAAGTTATATTGAAAATATGAACAATCAATGGTGCTAAAATCTTTTTAGTTCCTATTCCACATACAGACCAATATGATCTAAAGTGGATCAGACCAGTAAAATACTATTATAATAACCTATACATAATGACAACCCCATTTTTTTCTTTTTTTTTGTGTAAAAAGCAACATTCCATAAAAATGTTTCCATTTACCACCTTCACCCATAAGTAGCTGGGATAGGCTCCAGCAATCCCCGTCACCCTAGTGAGGATAATGCGGGTTCAGATGATGAATGAATGAATGTTTACATTTGCAAACTATCCTTTCGTACAATATGTGAATAACATGAAGAAATATGACCAACCTGAAATGTCTTAAAAGAAGTCCGTGCAATTTATCAATATTCAGCCTGTTACTTTTTTTTTAATATAGATGGAGTAATAGAAATCCATATTATACTGCAGTTTGTGTGTTTTAGTTTTAATTAATGTCTTTTTTTTTAATAATAACATCAGCCTGCCTAGGGACTACAGGTGGAAATTAGAACTAGTGCTACAACCTGGCACACCACATCTCACCTGTTTAAGGTTAATCTATATCAGGGGTAGGTAATCCTGGTCCTCGAGGGCTGGTATCCTGCATGTTTTAGATGTTTCCCTCTGCCAACACACCTGGTTCACATGATAAGTCTATCATCAAGCTCTGCAGAAGCCTGATAATGACCTTCAGGTGTGCGTAGGGATGGGAATCGTTAAGAATTTAACGATTCCGATTCCATTATCGATATCGCTTATCGATCCAATTCCTTATCGATTCTCTTGTTGATTCTCACTGGGTGAAGGAATAAAAGAATCCGAACGGGTGTGTTTGCATTAACTGTCTTTTATATTTCCATCTCTGCACAGAAAATATATCATATACAGTATGTACAAATAATAATAACAGATGACGCTGGGACTGGTTTGGGGGAGGGGGGGGGGTAACAGTGAAAGTGAAACTAAAGACGCTTTACTAATTCCTCTGTTGCCACATTTCTACTACGTGAAACCAGTTCGACTGGGCTCGGCTTGTCTCCCGTTGTTGTGCACCTCATTTCCTTTCCCTTCTTACTTTCGGAAACTTGTATTTGAGGAGTTACGACATTTGTTGCCCACACCGGAACTGGCCTGGCGTTCACTCTGCCGCTACATTCACAAGCGCCACTAAGTAGAGTATCAAATATGTGACATTCCTGTAAATTATTCACATGCTGTGGACAAATGTTTGGGGATATTGGAGGGATTCCACCCTTTTGAAGACATGGAAGCTTTGACAGAGTTCCAAGTAAGTGGACCTGGTGTCATCTTTTTAGACCGTTTCTGCCTCAACACCATGTTGGCTACGTTCTGACCAAAACAATGCAACGTACGTCTGACGTCACTGCGCATGAACAACGAAGGCAGAATCGATAAGCAGAATTGTTAAGCAGGCAGGCAAACAATTCCAAGGAATCGAGCTACTGGGAACCGGTTCTCAAAAAGAACCAGCTCTCGATTCCCATCCCTAGGTGTGCCGGAAGAGGGAAACATCTAAATCTTGCAGGATACCAGCCCTCAAGGACTAGGACTGCCCACCCCTGATCTATATTGTGCATTGTGCCTGTCTAGATACATACATTTTTTAAAAAAAAATAAAGAAAAGTTTAATGTATTTATAGATCCACTCCGATCTGTAAGTTGTAATATACATGTGTAAATGATAAACTGAGGCATAATATTGTTAAAATTGTACTTATATTTCGTAAGACATTTCAGGTTGTTCATGTTATTCACATTTTTAAAGAAACTTTGTAGATGTAAACACTTTCATAATGTAATTTTACTTTTTTCACTGTTATTATTTTACTGGTCCGGCCCACTTCGGATCATATTGGGCTGAACGTGGCCCCTGAACTAAAATGAATTTGACATCCCTGTTGTAGAGTCTTTTTCCTAGCATCTCCTGGATACAAATCAGCCATTCTGAGAAGCATTATCTAAAGATTCAGTCATTACTGCACTCTTCTCTTTCTCTCTCACAGGAAACAGATACACCAGGACATGATGAATAGCAGGTGTCCACGGCCCGTACCTTCCTCTCCTCCAGACTCTCCCACCATCACCAACAGTGCCACAGATCTACAGATTGCACAGCGCTGATTAATCTCCACTTGACAAGACGAGCCTGATTCATGTCGTTTGGACACTGCTGAAAGTAGCCAAGTTCCACACAATTCAGGACAGTTTGGGTAGGACGGAGGGAATGGTTACCTGTACAGACCGATGGTGTCTTTTGATGGAAAACATAAGAGGTATGAGCCTGATTGCCAATTTCCAACAGGGAAGAAGTGCTTGAGACCCTTCATTTAAGTACAAGTAGTGATATCACAGTGTAGTGGGTGGGTCTATAGGGGGTGAAGAGGTATTTAAACATGTTAATTATGGGGAAAAAATGTCTCAGAAATAAAATATATGTGTAAAATATTATGATACAGTTCTTTTCCTGTGTTGTGCAGTTCATGTAAGCATTTACTGCAGTTGTTTTTAACTGTATTTAGTCAAGATCTGTGTGAATATGGTCACTTCCTGGTTGTGAAGCGTCAATAAAATGAATGTGTGGAGCTCTGGAAACTTCTGGAAAACCTGATATGTGATTGTGCTCTCATAGGAAAATTAAAGATTCACTGTGGGTTGCAATTTCCATTCCATGCAACCAATCAGAATTGTTTTCATTTTCTTGTTCTTATGTGATTGGATGACCCAAACATCCACCATCTACTGATCTAAACTGTTTAATACCTGTTGATCCATTAATCCTATCAATACATGTACATAATCGGTGTAAAATACAGTTTGTCATCTTTTCAAGGTCATCAGATATGACCCATTTCAGAGGCTCCGTAGTGAACATGGAAACACTGTCCTCTTCTACAACGTTGATTCACCAGTAAAACCCATGGAGTTGGATCAATAACTGTGGATGGAGACACTGGGTTTATGTTCAGTTAACAATATTTTTTGCAGAAAAAGACACTTTTTCTTCAGTTTTCTCTGTTTTGCTAAAATAACCTTTGAATTTACTCAGTTCTCATTAACATCTAAATCACAGGTGTCAAACATGCGGCCCGGGGGCCAAAACCGGCCCGCCAAAGGTTCCAATCCGGCCTGCCGGATGAATTGGCAAAGTGCAAGTTAGGGCATCAAACTCAAAAATAATATCGTAATGACCTATAAATAATGACAACACCATTTTTTCTCTTTGATTTAATGCAAAAAACATTAAATTCTGAAAATATTTACATTAACAAACTATCCTTTAACAGTAAAATGTGAATAACCTGAACAAATATGAACAACCTGAAATGTCTAAAGGAAATGAAGTGTAATTTTAACAATATTTTGCCTGTTATTAAATGTTTTGTGTCTTCGTAGATCTCATCTGTAATGCACATGTAGCCTGTAAGAGATAAGTCAAGGCATAATATTGATATAATTGTACTTACATTTCTTAACAAATTTCAATTTTTTCAGCTTATTCACATCCTTTTTGTTTGGATAGTTTGTAAATGTAAATATTGGCATAATTTAAAGTTATGTTTTTTGCACCAAAACAATTTGGAGCTGTCATTATTTATTGGCTATTATGCTATTATTTTACTGGTCTGGCCCACTTTAGATAAAATTGGGCTGAATGTGGCCCCCGGAAGAAAATGAGTTTGACACCCCTGATCTAAATTAAAAACAGGAAATGAAATATGGGAAAATAGATAAATGACAGAGAAAAATGCAAAATATAGAGTGTGATATTGTAATTAATAGTGATAAATTGCTAAAGAAAAATTAAATCAACAGAAAAATTCACTTGGGAGCTGACGCAAAAATAGTACTGGGTCTTTATGGGTTAATAATTTGGTTTGTAAATTTATGGAGTGAGATACAGAGGCTTTGAGGATTCCAGAATGAACACAAAGCAGATGATAAACCTGCTCCAAATGTCACAGGTAACAAAGTTTAGTCCTGTTCAGCCTGTTGCATCTCCACCTCTGTGAGTAGAAGGTCAAACACTTGGCTATTAAACTACATATTGTACATAACAGGATCATGTAATAACAGCTGTAAGTGGTCTGGTTGTGGTTTTGCCACATGAGAAAGAAGAGTTGAATACCATATCATTTTTATTCATTCATTTTCTGAACTGCTTAATCCTTAGGAGGATCATGGGGGGGGGTGGGGGGGCTGGATCCTGTTCCAGATACCAGCAGGCAAAGGCGTGGTACACCCTGGACGTGTCGCAAGTTTATCACAGACGTGTACAGACAAACAACCATTCACTCTCACAGTTGAATGGCCTGTTAACCTATTAAGGTGCATGTGTTTGGATGGGGGGAGGAAGCCAACACTAAAATGCCGGCAATCTTTAGTCGTCGCTAACAATACATATTATACCAACAAAATGTACTTTAATAAATGCATAGCAACTATATTCAACGTTTTTATACATTTCTGCTTTTAATCACTAACAAAAACATTCAACAGAGTTTTAATCCTGTGGTTTGTCAGTATTTGATTAGATTAGTGGTGTAGTACTGTATCCTGGGGCACCGATAGGGGGAGGGGGGTAAACATGACAAGTTCATGGGGCCAAGTGTTTGTGGGGGGCACATAGAGTAGTGCAGGGGGCCCAGTGGATATAGAAGTTGTTAAGAAGATCCGCTGTAGAAGAGAGGTGTAGAAGTCAGGAGTCAAGCTGTGAAAGGATGTTAAGTTTTGGTTTTGTGTTCACGGTAGCGTAAGTGGCGTTATTCATGCCCCCCCCCCCCCCCCCCCAGTCTGAGATATTGATAAGATAGTCAATTTCTGTAGGGTCCAGAATGATTATGCTTTCATGGGGCCCATAATTGGTAGCGGCGCCCCTGACTGTATCATATCTAATAAGCATGTCAAGCCAAAGAAGTGATTGACTCTATAAAAGAGTTAAATACCATAAAATGGATACACATAAGTAAAGTACAAGTCCCTCAAACTTGTACTTTATATTACTTGAGTAGTTATTAGGGGTGTAATGGTACAGAAAAATTTCGGTTCGGTATGTTTTTGGTACAAGGTTCTTCAGTTAAATACATTTTTGATATGTTTTCGCTGGGGTGCCGATAAGGCGGGGTAAATATGACAAATTCATGGGGCCCAGCATTTGTGGGGGGCCCTTAGAGTAGTGGAAGGGGTCCAGCGGATACAGGCTAGAAGTTGTGAAAATTTTTATAAGATGCACTGTATAAGAGAGGCATAGAAGTCAGGAACTGGATGTTAAAAGTATATTAAGTTTAAGTTTCGTTTCACACTAGCGTAAATGACTGTTTGTGTGGACTGCAGCCCCACCTATATGCCCCACCCCCTTGCTCCAACAGATCAACAAGATACTGAATTTTATGAAGGGTCCACAACCTTTACCTTTCATGGGGCCCACAATTGGTGGCAGCACCCCTGCGTTTTCGGTACAGGGAAGAAGGCCAATTTAAAAAAAAAAAAAAAAAATCTTTAAATATAACCAATCTTCATGAAACAATGCTGGCACACCACTCTTGTTTTGTCGACTTGTCTCTCTCCATTGACATAACTGACAGGGAATCCGAAATGTTCCTAAATCTGAGACCTTAGAGAAGATGGAAGGTCACCTAACTTTGGCCTTGTACCTGTGACACTGCTCTGAGCTGCCATACTGGTTCTGGACATCTGTCTAGGACACAGGTGTCAAACATGCGGCCCGGGGGCCAAAACCGGCCCGCCAAAGGTTCCAATCTGGCCCACGAGATGAATTTACAAAGTGCAAAATGCAAAAACTACCCTGAAGATATTAACAGTCAAGGGCATCAAACTCAAAAATAATAGCATAATAACCTAGAAATAATGACTCCAAATTTTTTTCTTGGTTTAATGTGAAAAAATTAATGACATTATACCTCTAAATAATGGCAACACCAATTTTTCTCTTTGATTTATTGCAAAGAATATTAAATTCTGATATCCTTGAACAAAAAAAAGTCAATAACCTGAACAAATATGAACAACCTGGAATGTCGAAAGAAAAATAAGTGCAATTTTAACAATATTCTCCCTGTTTTGTGTCTTGGTAGATCTGATCTGTAATGCACATGTAGAAATCATAAGTTGAGGCAGAATATTGATAAAATTGTACTTATTTTTCTTCAGAAATTTCAGTTTTTTTACAGTTATTCACATCTTTTTTTGTTTTGGATAGAAATAGTTTCATCATTTAATTTTATTTTTTGCACTAAAACATTTGGAGTTGTCATTATTTATAGGTTGTTCTGCTATTATTTTACTGGTTCCGGCCCGCTGGAGATCAAATTGGGCTGAATGTGGCCCCTTAAAGAAAATGAGTTTGACACCCCTGGTCTAGGATATCAAATATTGCACATGGGTTCCACTTGCGGCCACCCTGCTCATAATGTGTTGTTCTGCTTCAAGGTTTGTGTGGAAACTTAACCCATAAAAACGCAGTGCTACTTTTGTGGAAGTTCGCAAATGAATTTTTCTCATTTACCCTTTCTTAAGTGATTTATCACCATTTACTGTAATATTATCATGTTTATTTTGCATTTCTTCACCAAAAATCTGGGGTTTTTATGTGTTTAATTTACTGACTCATGTAGATGTTCATAAATTCTGAGTGAATTCAAAGGTTATTTTCCCAAAAACAGAGAAAACTGAAGAAAAAGTGACTTTTTTCAGCAAAATATATCACTAACTGAACATAAACCCAGTGTGTCCATACACTGTCATTGATCCAACTCCATGGGTTTTACTGGTGAATCAATGTTGTAGAAGACAACGGTGTTTCCACGTTCACTACGGAGTCTCTGAACGTCCAAATGGGTCATATCTGATGATCATGAAAAGATGACAAACTTTATTTTACACCAATTATTTACATGTATTAATAGGATTAGTGGTA
This sequence comes from Sphaeramia orbicularis, assembly GCF_902148855.1. Lineage (NCBI taxonomy): Eukaryota > Metazoa > Chordata > Actinopteri > Kurtiformes > Apogonidae > Sphaeramia > Sphaeramia orbicularis. The sequence goes on along the minus strand of NC_043964.1, from coordinate 32,994,611 downwards.
TCAACAGTTAATGAACAGTTCATATCAGTAGATGGCTTTGGACGACGGTGGATGTTTGGGTCTTTATAGGTTCTTCACATAGGCTACATGTATTCATTTGGTACACCTCCATATTGTACAGTGGCCAACAAGGGTTCAAACACATTGCAACGACCCAATGCATCTGAGTTAAGAGAAAACAGCTGCGAGTACAGAAACAATGCAAATTCACAAACTTAAACACAAGTCTAAACAAGGTAGAAAAAGAGGAACGTGGTGCAAATGAAAAAATGCGCCGCAAGAAACAAAAACAAATGCATAATTATCAAAGTCTCTGCAAATAAATAAAACGATGCAAACCAAGAAAACATCTGCAAATGAAAAACGAAGTGCTCCAAACCTGCTAGTGTCAAATCTAATCAAATAAAAGTCACATGACCGTGCTACACCATAACTTCAATTTGTTCCACTGTAGTTTGAAACACTGTCAGTTAGCTGTTCTCCATCTCTCTCTCCATCCTGTGTGTCTTTGCATTGAACTGTTTTGCTGACAGCGCCCCCTACAGGTTTGGAGCACTTCCATTGTAGTGACTGGTTATGCAGCGTTTTTCATTTGCAGGCGTTTTCTTGGTTTGCATTGTTTCTTTATTTGCAGAGCATTTGATAACACTGGTCAACAACAAATTTATTGTTTAAGTTTTTTGAGCTGATTTAGGATAATTTTGGTGTGCTGAATCCAAAAATCCATTAATTTTGCTCAATCAGGTCAACTTTCTGAACTATGCTACATATTGGCTTTTTAACATTTTTGCTTACATTTATGGGCATTTTCACATCATATGATACAAAATTCTTTCATATTTCTTGCAATAAACAAGTTCTGAAGATTTTACTTTTGCCAATTTATGATTAATGTTTTTTTTTTAATATTACAGGTGAATGAAATGGCTTCGACTAGAAGATCTTGCAAAAATAAGCCTGACATATTCTGCTACATCTGCGGTGAATACACCATTGTACCTAACAGGAATCAAGTCACAAGTTTCATAAAGTGTGCTTACCAATCTTATTTTGGTATTAAACTTGGTGACCAAGATAAAGTTTGGGCGCAGACTGTGAGAAGATCAAATTTTTCAAAATCAAATTAGCAAAAAAACCTGACCTGATTGAGAAAAGCAGATGTCATTTTTGGATTTAGCGGTGCAAAATGGTCCTAATTCAGTCAAAAAAACCTACACAACTTGCAAAAAACATTTTTTGTAACCCAGTGTAATTATGCATGTGTTTTTGTGTCTTGCGGTGCATTTTTTCATTTGCACCACGTTCCTCTTTTTGCACCTTGTTTAGACTTGTGTTTTAGTTTGTGAATTTGCATCGTTTCTGTACTTGCGGCTGTTTTCTCTAACTGAGACGCATTGGGCCGTTGCACTGTGTTTGGCCCTTGTCAGCCACCTCCGTATTGTATTGAAGGCCCTGAACTGAAACAATTCGGTACAAACCAGTGCACCGTTACACCCCTAGTAGTTATATTCACCTATACCAATTTTCTGAACATTTCTTGATGCACCACGTAGCATGTTGTGACTTGCCAAAAGATAAACTGTAAGAAGCAGGCTTTCTTATCATATTATGCAGAGATGTGATCAGAGCTAAATCCAGACAAAACACTACACGATAAGGCAGGACACAAAACTGCAAAACTTTGCATAATGTTCGCCTGTTGTGAATGTAGACATCAACTCCATCCCACAGCTGCAAAGTATCATGGGGACTCAGTGGTAGGTACAGGAGCGATATGATAGACTGCACTGGAAACTGAGCCTACGTCACCTCCAGGGGTGGGGCGGGGGTGTTTAGGACGGTGTGTCTGTTTTTGGTTTCCTTCTGCAGATAAGAGCAGCCGCAGTTTAAAGGGCTGGGTGTATGAGTGTCTGCCGGGGATATCTACCGTGTACAAAGTAAACAGGACTACTCCCACTATGCAACGCAAATTCTAAATAGAGCTTAGAGTGCATGTGTGTGTGTGATAAAAGGGGGATTGAGATGTATTTCACAGGAAAAGGCAGGAAAGCTAGCGATCACATACCACTGCACATGCATTCCTTTGCTGAGCTACACTTCTCAGGCTGTTATAATTGTTTACAGGCTGTATTAATATCATTAAAGCTCCAAATTATATTGAACTAATGGAACTTCTTCTTGCCCGAGCGGTTCAGTAGCAGCTAATGTGTTCCAAATGGGTGTGTGAGCAACTGTTTAAAGCAACTGTGTCAATACCCTTGATACTCTCTTAAGCTGCTACTGTGAGACCAGTCAACAAACGTTATCTTTCTCATTAGTTCGCACACTTCTGAAGCATACATTTTTCACTTTTTTCTTTCATCGTAACTTCAAATAAGTACAGAGGCGGACAGAAAAAGACACAACATAAACATAAACACCAGTCGGACACAGTAGTAGGAGCTATATTGGGATGGGAGCCTTCACTTTCCCCTGTGAGGTACAGATAAGGTGTGGTGCAGTTATGTTCAGACTAAAGCAGAATTCCCTCCAGCTTATCGTTGCTCAATCAGCTCCAGCATGTTTCCAGAAATAGATGGGGTGAGGGATCGGGACTAAAGCAAAGGACTGAAAAGCCATTAACTGCTGAGGAGGGTGACATTACCATAAGGCCTTGTCGGCTGGGACCACAAGCTGAGCTGAGCTCCACCTGTTTTTATGACAGGCGGTGGGGGGGTGGGGGGGGTTGGCACTGGATTCACATCAATAGGGGTGCTGGCAATGTTTCCCTGTCCCTCTCTTTCCCTGGAACATTGCTCCATGCCTATCCCGTTGCCTCTTCTTTCTTTAGAAGCTTCTGTCTCTGTGTTCCTTTATGCTACCTCTCAACCACATTTTACTTGACTTTACCCCTCCCTGATATCTACTAGTCTTCTCTGTACTTCCTCATTTTATTATTGCTCCTTTTACTTCACTGCCCTTCAGTAACAGGGGATGTGGAAGTTGCTGTAACTCAAATTGCACATAAAGTACATCAAAAGCAGTTTACTGGTCTTCCTATACATGCATCAGCAAGAGTTCTGCAGAAAGAAATGTTTTCTAAGCAACGTAGGTGGCTACTGCATGCTTGCATTTCTTCATGTTTTAATGATGTACTTATTTTAGTCCAGGGGCCACATTCAACGTGACACCACTTTCCTACATATTATTTCTTGAGATGTGTGTCTAAACTACTGGCTTTCTCTAGCAGTTTTGCAATGCCATATATGTACAGGCAAATAAACAACTTCTCTTATGATCTAAAGTGGGCTGGACCGGTAAAATAGTAACAGTGAAAAAAGTAAAATGACATTATAGAGGTGTTTACATCTATAAAGTTTCCTTAAAAATGTGAACAACCTGAAATTTCTTAAAAAAAATAAGTGCTTTTTTTTTTTTTTTTTTTTTTACAATATTCTGCCTCAGTTTATCATTTACACACATGCATTACAACTTAAACATCACAAAATATTTAGTAACGGGCAGAATATTGTTAAAATTACACTTATTTCTCTTTAAGACATTTCAGGTTGTTTAGATTTGTTCAGGTTATTCACATTTTGTGTCAAAAAATAGTTTGTAAATGTCGACATTTTTATGTAATCTTACTTTTTGCACTAAAACAATGAGACAAATTTGGAGTTGTCATTACTTATAGGTTATTATGATTGTATTTTACCGGTCTGATCCACTTTAGATCATATTGTTCTGTATGTAGAACCTGAACTACAAAGATTTTAACATCACTGATTGATATCTTCCATTCATCCTGTGGGCCAGATTGGACCCTTTAGTGGGCCGGTTTTGGGCTGTATGTTTGACACCTGTGATGTACAGTAAAATACCCCAAACCTTTCTCTACCTCATTATTATTGGCTAAACTGTTTCTATCTTACAATTTAAGCGTGTTTTTAGATGTAAAGCATCTAAAAACATGATATAACGCACTTTGGTCTTCTTCATGTTGTTGTAAAGTGCCATATAAATAAACTTTGATTGATTGATTGCTTGATTATTCTGAAATGATTAACAGTAATTTTTGCAATCATAACATTTACAATCAAAAGGAGTGTTGCTTTAACTGAGATAATGTTTGACTGTAATTTACCAAGTTAATTTAAAGGAACAGGGGACAAAAAGTACTGACATAGTGATCTCATATTCTCATTTTCATCCGTCAACTCGATCCTCCTTTCCTGCTCCTAACACAACTGCGGGGGTGTTCAACAACTAATCACAATCCTTCACCGAGGTATTTTCATCCACCTGAACGACCCGACATGCGCACAAACAGTGTCACAAACCAAGATAAACAGACCCACTCCCACCAGACCGATTACACACAGAGTATCAGCAGATAAACCCTCACACACACACACACACACACACACACACATGCTGAACTTTAGACAGCCTACAGAGCCCCAAGTGTATCAAGGGGACACGAGGACAGACAAGTGATGATGAGCCAGCCTCAGAGGGATCATGATACACCAGCGGGGTCGGGTTTTAGTCAGCCAGTCCTGGCACGATACAGTCTTATCAAAAGCAACAGCTCCGCTACAATATCATCACAGGGGTCTCAACTTCAACACCAGCTGCATACTTAATCACTGGTCATCAGGAAAATCTATTTTTACTTTGAGGGAGTAAAAGAGGAGGTTTTACTGAAATTATAACCTGCACAGTCACAAAGATTGACCTGTAGTATAATCAGTTCAAGTCGAATCATCAAATAGCTCCTTTTTTTATAATATACTATATCATCACTTAATCACACAAGTGTATTGATGCACTTTTCATGACTGGATCCCATTCCATCCTGATAGACTGCACCCACCCAGTTATTTATCAGACACTGACTGAACCCATACTCTTTACACCTACTGTTTTTCATGATATTATGATGTGTCCAACTATTACAGATAATCTGTGACTCTACTAACTCCCTACAGGGGGATATTTTCCTCTGGTCTATTCGCTACAGCAAAGCCAGTGCACAGAGGAAAAGCAGCACCATTCAATCATGCATAAAAGCATTTTGATTTGTGATTTGTGCCTAAAATATGTCGGCCTACCCTGTTACCTCCAGTCTGGTGAGCTGATAAGGTAATGAAAGCTACAAGAACCCATTTCATTTCCTCCCCATGTGACATTAGTATCACAGATCAGTATTTGCAGAGAGGTTAAACCCAGGTTTTTGCTATTTTGCTATTGGTTTTGGAGCTTTATATCATTCGGGGGCCCAGGTTACAGAGTTTGACACAGTCACACTCTCTGTATCCATATGTGCAATGACACTTGAAGCACTGTTTGCCACAAAAACCTGTGTGGTGTGAACAACTGAGGGATTAAAGCGTGAGTGAGAGTTAAAGATAGGTGGGAAATGTGTCAAAGGATGTTATGTATTATCATCCTCATACATAATATTAGTGTAAGAAACTAAACCTGCAAGTTGTCAGTTAGAAATATTCCCCTTAATGTATAAAACTGGTAGTCTATAATGGGTGTGTGCATAGAATCTACTGTAATACCTCCTTTAAGATCAAGTACAAAGATCAATAACAAACTGAACAAGTGTGATTATTTTCAAGCTTTTTAATACAAACTTAATAAACTATCAGTCCCTTTTAACATGTAAGACACTGACTCAGAATACTTTGTTATACCGTTTGTTTTATCAAGTATTGCACAATGTAGGTACAAAATTAATATACGATTACATTTTGTCCATAATATAGCAAAAATCTTTAAACTCTTAACAGAAAATACAACTCTTATGTTTTTCAAAAAAGCAAATATTCTTAAATCCCACCACTACGGAATATTCTGTACACAATCTTTAGAATAGTCAATGTTTTTTTTTTTTTTTAAAGATGGATTCATTTTATAATTTCAATAAAAAAAGAAAACATAAAGTTGCTGCAGCCATCACAGATCACTGGAGTAGTAAAAAGATATAAATGCAATACCATGTCGTAGAAACAATAGATACTCTGATATTTTACAAACTCTGTACTAAATTAAATTATACAATTAGAAAAAAGACCAGGAAATCCCACTTATTTATGCCACTTTCTTGAAAAAATTGGCGGTGTCCAGTTATGTTTAAATACTGAGAGGCCATGACTTGTGGTGGTGTCTTTTTTTTTTTTTTGTCTTTTTTTATATCTTAAAACAGTTACATAAAAAAAAAAAAATATTTTGTGCTTGGTTGGCAAAAGAAATAACAATGATGCATGTTGAAGTTTAGGTAACCAAGCTTGGACATCTTGTACTACAAGCTTCATCGTTTAGGAAAAAAAAAAAGAAAAGTTACAACTCAAGGGGGCAAAGTAATTCACCCTCGGGCTCATGCTCTTAGACTTGTAACAAAGATCTTACAGCTGACAAGTCACTTTTTTTCCTTTTATCCTTGACATTCTGTTCTTGTTTACACTTTTTTTATGTTTTTTCAAAATGTGCATTATGTTTGTTTCCCCCCCTCCCCGTCACATTATCTCTGGTCGTTTCTGTGTGAAGTAGTAGCTTAAGTAGTACCTTTATGTGTACTAGTTGGCCATAACTGGCTGGAATTGCTGGTTAGAATACTGCATGTTGTTCAAGCTGAAATTCAAGCCATCCATGAGGGACTTGTCATTAAGGCCACCATAGGCCGCAAACACGTCAAAGGCATTGCTGTACTGCAGCGGGCTGAGGCTGAGGGAGCTGTCAGGGAAGAGAGCGCTCTGGCTCCCCTGGCCCTGCAGGCTGGGGAACACAAACTCCTTGGCATTGGGGGACAGGGCTGAGGGCTTCTGGTGCTGCGCTCCGAGGCCCAGCCCGTACAGAGAGTGCATGGAGGTGGAGATGGCTTTCTGTTTCAGGAGACTGTTCACATTCAGGCCCAGGTTGGTGGGAGAGGTACGTGCCACCTTGTTCCCAGCACTACTACCACCGTTGCCGTTGCGTCCGCTGCTCTTCATCTTAGTGGAGCCAAACTTGGTGGCGGCAAAGGTGGCGGTTGTGAAGGTTAAAGGCTGTGTAGAACGGGGCATAAAGGTGGGGCTGACTGCTGCTGAGTGGCCAAAAGGAGGAGAGGGTGAGCTGGAGCCTGGAGAGGTGCCGGTCAAAGGCTCATTGATGGGCATGAAGACCTGTGCATCAGGATTGAAACTGTTCTTGATCTCCTTGTCCAGATCAAGTCCCCCACTGCTAACTCCACTTTCGTTGCTGTCATCGACGTACAATACTTTGACAGGCCCCTTCTCCCCGATCTGGTAGGACACTTCGAAGGGGTCAATCCATACGCTGAGGTCCTGGGGCAGGTTGTTGCGGACATCCTCGATGTCCAGCCCACTCTCCTTGGCTGCCTTCTCCACCACAGGGTCTACCTTCTCACCCACATGGATGCATCTGAATCCTGAGCCTTTGTATGGCTTGTCTGGGTACCAGTGTCCCTCATATTTCTGCTTCAGCTGCCGTTCCAGCTCTTCGCCGAAAATGTTGACCCGCCGCCTCGGCAGCTTGTTGTACAGGTACGAGATGATGAAGTTGAGAGCTACTTGGATTTCAAGCTGCATAGCTGACTGCTGAAGTTTACCAGTTGCGTGAAAATTAGATGTGTCTGACCTTGAATGTGTCCACTGGATGCGATTTGTTTATCCGTGGCTGGCAACTCAGATGCTCTTCAGGCAGGATGGCAAAAGCAACCAAAACTGGGATAAAGCTGGTTCAAAGCAAAAGTGCTGGTTTTGTAGAAGTGGTGTCCTTCCACAGGGTGATTTTATTTCCTGCAGCAAGTGATAGAGTAAAATAATACTTATAAATTATTCATTCCAAAATGTTGTGCAATATTAGAGGCAGGAATAATGATTAAAAATATATATTTTCAAACAGAATAATGTTAGGAGAAGCATACAGTTGGCCATTTGTTTGATTCATTCTAAACTATTGCGCACATGTATACTTTTAAGCTTAGTGGTGTCACTCAGCACAATAAGCTTAATCTGAGTCACAATGAAAAGGCAGCTGATTATTGCAGAAATACTAAGGCAGAACCCACTGGTCTGGGATCAGCGATTATTCCCTACTGATCTGTCGCTGATGGTGCTTATGTCATTTATGTAAATATAAAAAAAAAGTGGGTATTGATCATTTTAACCTCGGACTTGGTCTCGAGAATCTAGTTACATAATAGACTGGTGGCTATAGTAGGATACATATGAAGACGACTGGTTGTTGCATTTAGTTAAAAATACTGAACATAACTCAGGAAATGTCTTATCCATGAGTGCTTTGGGTTGTTTTCACACTTACAGCCGCAGGGACTAGTCCGGTTTATATGCGTGAATCATCGCTATTAGTCAATTCTGTACATTAAAAACCACGTCGAATTAAGCCACCGTGACTACACCCGTGTTTGGCCAATTTACACGAGAAAGGGGAACTTAAAGATTCATAGTCACAGCGTTAAAAAACCTGTACAACGATCAAATGCAGAAAAAAAAAGGCTCGGATCACTAATCATTACAGACGATGCGTTCGAGGACAGTCAGGAATTTTCAAATACCTAAAAGTTCACGAATTCACCCTCTGGTTAAAAAAAAAAAGGCTGTTACTACATTTATCGCTTTCATCGTTGAGCTGCCCTTGAAAACAGACGCTTACAGGAGATTCCTCAAAGTTGCGAAACGGCTACAGGTCTTAAATCATATTATTAATTGAAAATACTATTCCAGTTACACAAATATAAACCGTATCTGCCTACTATTAACACTAGTGAGGAGTAAAATATGGATTTAATGTGTGAGAATACCGTGTTTTCGTATTTTGAGAAAGAATTGGCATTATTTAGAAGAGGCACGTCACAACCAGCCCAAACTAAGATAAGGGGAAAAAAAGAACATACAGAGTTTATCTCACGCACACTCCTGCAAATACACACACACACACACATATATATATATATATATATATATATATATATATACACCCCTCCCTAACTTCACGGACTGACGCAGCAAATCAGCTTAATAAGTATGAATAGAGCTACAGTACGACACCAAGCTAAAATAAATACATTTCTGTCACATCTAGCATGACTAACAGAGAAAGCCAGCTGAAATATACTTACTTTTTTGTAAAAAATAAAGATTCTCAGTAGTTCTGAAGTACCGTTAGTTAGTGCAAATAGAAAAAAAGTATAAATACTTTCTTCACATAGAATATATTATGAACATTACAAAAAAAGTATTCCAGTACATGTAGATTTCGGAGGATTGGCGTTTGCGGTTTGCTTCGGTTTCTATTTTTAAGGTTATTTTGCGTTTTTTCCTCTTTTCAGCAGGCTTTGCAGAGTAGCTCCCTCCTACTCGGGAGTTTTGCAACTTCGTCCCCCTCCTGGTACACTGTTGCCTTTATTTATAGCTTTCCTCCGCCATGGGCACGAGGTAGGCGGTGATGCGGTTTCAGAGGTCAAAACAATACAGGCGACTCTGATTGGTCAGAAATGTGAGTCCCTCCCTTGGAGTGATTTACGAATCGCGTACTGATTGGTCGCTCGGAGTTGTCAATCGGAGACATATGATCCTGTGAAATGGGAGAGACGCCTGTGATGAGCGCTTGCGTCAGAGATAACCTAGGTCTGTGCTGACAGCAAAAGGCAAAAGTAATTAATGTTAACGCAGAAACATATTATATAAAGAGATATCCTGCCTCTTTGTGGTTTTTTCTTTTGATAAATAATCATATCGATGTGATTTTGTCAGATTGGAGCTCATGTTTTATTTTCACTTTTAATATTTCCAGCTTAGGTTGAGGAAAATAACACTGACACTGTGCTATTATTAATTGATAGACTGAATCCTGCTGAACACGTGTCGTTTCCCTTTAAAAAGGCAGCGCCATGTTTATTCTAGACACTTAGATCAGGTTTCTATCACATTATTTCCTTTTGTCATCGATTAGATTGGTCATACTTAATAGCCTGCCATGAAAAAAAAAAAAACCTGCAGGATTTGTGATAAATGTATATTGCCTAGGAGGAGATTCCCTACAGCGGAACAATACAGCCGGCAGCAGTGTGGGTGGTGCTGAATGCTATCTAGAAAACACAAGAGCTGATTGGTCCAAAACGGGGCAGGAGCCCTACGGTGAATGGTGTGCCCGTATCCAAGGTGCTGATGTAGGCTGCGCACGTCATTGCTCGGCTGAACGCACGCTGTTGCCAAATTTAAAGTGTACCAACACACATAGGTGTATATTCATGATGTGAAGTCACTGCTTCACAATGTCACTGTAACTCAATCTTAACGTCTGCACCGAAAAGAAAAGATGTACATATTAGTATTTCAAACCATCCTCTGCAGTGATGAATAAAAAAAAAAAGTCACGTTATTTCTGTTTCTGCTGCCTTCATTTACTTTTACTCAATCATGCCTCTTCGACCACACCACCACACCGACTGCGGTCATTTTCAGTATTTCTCCTGTTGCTTTAAAGCTTTTCTCTCCTATTCACGTCTCTTTATATGATGTGATTTTGTTTGACAGCTGTACTTTTGTCATCACAGCAGCTGCAGTTGTAATGAAAAAGGAAAAGCTGCCGGATTGTGTATTTCCTTTGCTGACAGAGTGGACTTTTAGACATTCTTTAGGCACTTAGGTTTGCCAAGTGGAGTCATGTGAGCTGTAAAATGTGTGTGAAAGGGCTCCAGTGGAAAGTGCTGTGAGGATCAAATACGTTGCAACAATGATAGATCAGGCAAAGGGAAGAGAATAGAGGAGAGATTATATGGTTCTACATCGTCTTGTGGACTCTGATTCACAATGGAAGTGGGTGGGAGGGTAAGGTGGTTGCCAACAACACTGTGAGTTCCACAGTCTTGGCAAGGTCTTCTGGGTTGTTTTCACTGTAAACAGCTCAGTGCAATCCAGTGTCACATGATGTCTAGGACCAAAGCCATATAGGCATTTTTTTTTTGGTGTAGATTTTTACGGTAGTTTACAGTAGTTTACATACTTTGCTTTTTCGGTCATAGCTAATTTGTACATGCAACGGCGGTCACCTGACTGAAGAAGGTCAGCAGCCATAATGCGCCATGTTAATACTGCTATATTGTCTTAGGGTGTAATCCTCTAATTCATCCTCCACTCACTGCCACTTCTGTCACTTGCACTTATGAGTGTAACGCCCTACGATCTGTAATCCGTTAGCCAGTCTTCAGTTGTGTCTGTGTCGTAACTCTAGGGACGAGAACACGGATGGAACGATAAATTGCGTATAAGCTATTTTTTCCCCAGGTTTTAAATGAATCTGACTCATGAGGGCTTAGTGGAGCTGTTTTAATGCTGAGGGAGCACAACACCATCTTCAACAGGAACTAGTTAAATTGAAGGAGCCCATTTTGAGCCCATTTGCATCCAGTTTTTATTGCATAAGCCTTGTGTTCTCACGATCTTAACATAACATCCCTTGATCTCACCCTGACAACCGGAGGATGAGCTGCCCTCCTCCTCCCGGCCTATGATATAAACATGCAACCTCCTCCTATATGATAATGTGGTTAGTGTTTACTATAGGATGGGATATAATAGACTGTATTGTTGCTGCTTTTTCCTGAACCAGTAGTAAAAGGACAATAAGTTGCTGGGAAAAATGGTTGCAATACTTGTGTATTAGCCTTTGACAAAGGCAGAACATAAATCATGTCAGTATTCCGTAGCTTGTAATTAAAGGCTAAGATGCTGCACAGTGTTTGTTTTCAGTACAATACAGTAGTGACACATAAACATATAACAACAACAACTGACACACAAGTCGAGGAGAACTCACACTCTACCGCTTCCATGTCTGCCTCCCCTCCTCCCTTTTGCTTTCATCCCTTTTTTTTTTTTTTTTTCTCCCTCTTGCCCTCCCTCTTTCCAGCTCAGACGGAGAGCCTTTGACGTCACTGGTTGTTATTACTTAACACAACTCTGCAGAGCGCCCTGGGCTCTTCGTAATAGACAGATGCTTTGCTCTCTCTTTGAAGAGTAAATGAGGTAGCAGATGAGACATGCAGTGAAGGAGACAGAGAGGAAAGGGAGAAGAAATAGTGTAGGTGCAATTCTGGCACAGGCAGTTGGTGTGTTTTAGCCAAATTGTGATCTCCACACAAAGTGATCATCTTAAAAGAAACAAAGAGCACAAAATAAACAAAAGAGTGGTAGATTTATGTGCTAATTACACCCTTTTTAAGTCAGTGATGGTCTTTTAATTATGCTTGAAAAACCTATGAAAACACTAATTTCATAGTATTAGCAAAATCACACCACTGAATAGTAAAGACAATGTATAATCCAGTGTCCTTTAAATTCACTGTAATAGAAAAAACTGTACTTTTAAATCAGTGAAAGTATTAAGTCCCCGCCCTGGTACAAAATGTCATTAAGTAACTTTCATGCGTGGCTGTTTTTTTTATTGTTCCTATACTTTAATCTTTGACGGTCTGTGGCTTCTCATTGAATATCATGCATTAGCAGGCTGTAGTGAGTCATGCAACATGCATCCGTGCAGGGGTTATGTTATCATTTGTCACGACAACACTGTAAGTACTTTTTCTCCCGCACAGTCGCCTTTATAACCGACCAAGGCTGTTACATAATTCATTCAATGACAGCCCACTAGAGCAACATCAATAGATCTATTTGCCATTTCCAAAAAAGAGAAAACAAGGTTGAAATGCATGAAAAACATCCGAATATAAACAAATCTAAGGCGTGCAAAATGGTTTACTATTGATCTTTGGTCAGTTTTGGAAAATTGAAAATATCAGTGTGCATCCAGATTATATAGCTTCACTGATCCTTTTGTGTAATTCGACGAGCCACGCAAATGAAGGATGCTCTATCTAGAAAAGCCTTTTATATTGTTCACGGTGCATGCCTTGTGCTATGTTTTTCAGTTTCTCAAGGACTGCACAAGTTAAATATTAATGCTAATTAAATTTCCCTTTACTTTACTTTCTTCTGTCTTCTTCTCCATTTTCTTCTGTTTTGTTTTTCTCGCTTGTATTCATACTTTGACCTTGAAGAATGCTTAACGAAAACATAAACAGACACACGACATTCACATGAGTGAAAGGGGCAGTATAAGTCATCTATGCTATTTTAAGTCTCAGTACAGTACACTCTGTTCTCATTATTGGGTTATCACATGAGTTCTTCTTAGAGCCACTTTATCCCACATTTCAGTGGATTTTGTTGCTCCACATAACAGTGACTGTACTGTGTCTCTACGAGTTGAAAGGCAGAAAGGTAGTCAATATGATCTTTATTTGCTCTCTCTACCTATCTGAATACAGGCACATCCACCCCCCACCCTGCAGGCTTCTTTGCACATAAACTGTCTCAAATGATAAACCAACATCTCTCGTGCCTCAAGGACGTGGAGAATCAATTTTATAATGAGACATGGATAGTTGATGGAAGAATAAGCGAAAGGTGCAAAGGTACCTCTGATTCATCTGGGACATCATTTTGCATGTTTTAGTCATGACATCATCTTGATTACTCTACATTTTTTATTCTACACTCTTCTCCCATTCCAATCATTTCGTAGTGTTTAACCCATAAGGACCCAGTGGTGCTTCTGTGGCAGTTCCCAGATGAATTTTTCCTCTATATTTAACCTTTCTTAAGTGACTCATCACCATTTATTATAATATTATCCTCTATATTTCCCTTTCTTTTTCCTCAGTAAAAATCATGTTTTTTCCTGTATTTGATGCACTGATCATATAGATGTTCATAAAAGCTCAGCTTAAAGATGAAGATTATTGTATCAGAAACAGAGAAAACTGAAAAAATAGTGACTATTTCAGCAAAGATGTCAATAACTGAACATAAAACCAAGTGTGTCCATCCACATTTATCAAACACCATGGGTTTTACCCTTGAATCAATGTTGTAGAAGATGATGGTGTTTCCATGTTCACTACGGAGCCTCTGATTGTCTAAATGGGTCATATCTGATGACCATGAAAAGATGACAAACTGTATTTTACACCAGTTTTTTATTTAGTTATTGATATAGTTTTTATTTATTGATAGGATTAATGATTTCAAAGTTATTTAACATTTTAGATTAGTAGATGATTTTGGTCAGTGGTGGCTGCTTGGGTCTTTATGGGTTAATGCAGAGTTCACTTTGAAAACTAGAAAAGCACTCGCAGAGCACAGACCTTCGTCAAGGCAGATCAGTGCCCCCCACCACGATCACCACCAAAATTTAATCATTTATTCCTTGTGCCAGTATCAACATTTCCTGAAATTTTCATCCAAATCTGCCCTTAACTTTTTGAGCTATCTTGCACACGGACAGACTGACAGACAAACCAACACCGGCAAAAACATAACCTCCTTGGCAGATTTAAAAAAAAAAAAAAAAAAAAAGGGAGCAAGTATTGTACAGAGGATGGGACTGGGGCTGGAAGGTCTTTTGTGTGGTCATGTAAATATATGGATGACCCTTAAACAGCAGGAACAGATTTGCAATTCAAAATAGTGAACACAGAGCACCTGGCCAGCCTAGTATTGTACCCACATGTATTAACTATGGAGAAGTGTTTACATTACTACCCCTGCCCCACAGAAATTATGGTAATTTACAACTAAATTGCAATTCCAAAGGTGTTTTGTTATTAATACAATGCCACCACCCTTACCCTCAACAATAGTATTAAAGGTTGTTCATTAAAATTAAGTGCCTTAGATGTTAATCATTTCATGTAACTCTTCACAGACATCATATTTCATTATAGAAAAGATGCACACACCTATCGTAGAATATCAGCTGTGATAAAAGCATCATCTGAGTTTTGGTTAGGTTTTGGAAATGACAGCACTTTGGTGGATGGGGTGGCATGGTGGTGTAGTGGTCAGGGATTCTGCCACGTAGCAAAAAGGTTTGGGTTAGACCAGAACATTTCTGTGTTGAGTTTATTTGAGAACAGATAATGCTCCGACTGGTGTTATTGACCAGGGCGCTGATGAAGATCTGGAATTGGCTCCCAAGTGTATTCAATGGCAACTCACTGCCTAGTGTGTGCTAATGCTAATGCTAATGCTATGTACAGTGTGTGTATTAGGATGGATAAACTGCAGGAACCAGAGAATGGTCCCTTCCAGGAGAAAAAAGGGAGTTAACCCTTAATATTTTTATGATGAATTTCTACATTAAAACATTGAATTTTTTTCCTGACTACAGTGGTCCCTCATTTATCGCGGGGGTTACATTCTAAAAATAACCCACAACAGGTGAAATCCGCGAAGCAGTCAGCTGTATTTTTTACAATTATTATATATGTTTTAAGGCTGTAAAACCCCTCACCACACACTTTATACACTTTTCTCAGACAGGCATTAACATTCTCACATTTCTGCATCCTAAAACTTATTGCTGCTGTCGTCCTTAAGTTATTTTCCTCATTCTTTATATAACGAACCGAAGATTCATTTATCGCGTAATGGCGCCCTACAGCCGCGTAACTTCTACCTTCCTTCAGCATGTCCAGAAGTCCAACTTTTTGTGCGATGGCTAGCATCTTCCTCTGCCTTTTGGGTGCAACCGCAGGTGCCTTTGTCGATGCAGAACATTTCGTCAACATTGTGGGATTTGTCAGGGAGAAAACTCGCAAACATACAGCACTTCAGAGTCACACTGCTAGCGATCGAACATTTATATAAATTTGGCAAGCCAAACGCATTCTGTACTGTACAGGAGACACGGCATGGAGGAGATTGATTGACAATGGTCTACAGTCCCTTAGCCAATCAGGACGCAGAATACAACGCGTGTTCATACACTGTAAAAAAAAGCATGCAAAATTGCACTAAAAAAATCCGCGAAACAGCGAGGCCGCAAAAAGTGAACCGCTTTATAGTGAGGGACAACTGTAAATAAAGATTAAATAAAATAATAAATGTGACCACTAGAGGGAATAGTGAGTCATTCTGCCAATCTCACGGTTTTGGTGTTGAGGATGAAAACTACCAAGTAAAAGCTAACAGGCTGCTGTTAGTCAACACACTAATGTTAGCTACTCCAAAACTTTCTTTCATTTAAGAACTGTAACTTCCATTACATGTTTGCCTCAGTATACAGTACAGTACTATATGTAGATTATAGGCAGGCAAACATAGGTTACACATCACAGTATATCCTATATTTGTGTTTCATGTCCTTGGCCACCTCCAAATGTGGTCTGAGAAATATGGTCCTGGCGTGACTACTTTCACACATGTGGAGTTGTTTCCTTGCGACTGGATCACTTGAGACATGTTTAAGTGCTTAGTGTGAACAAGCCCAGAGACACTCTGAGGCGTTGGAGAAGCAATAGGCCGCAGGTTGAAAGACTACAGAGGTGCCAGAGTAGAAACAGTGTAGGATGGAGAGGAAGTGTAGAGGTATAAAGGACAGGTGGGGGGATATGAAAGAAGAGGGAAGGAAGAGGAGGCAGTTGTGCCCAGAGGCCCAGAGGTGACCTGTGAGTGCTGACAGGGAAGAGAAGTGAAAAAGAGCCAGTATAGGCGGCAAGAGGGCAAGAAACACCCAATGAAAGAAAAACACACTCAAAGAAGTCTATGCAAATTCTTTATAAATGTATTCTGCTTGTTTGGAAAGCAACGTCAGCAAACTGGAGAC
Organism: Sphaeramia orbicularis; assembly: GCF_902148855.1. Taxonomy (NCBI): domain Eukaryota; kingdom Metazoa; phylum Chordata; class Actinopteri; order Kurtiformes; family Apogonidae; genus Sphaeramia; species Sphaeramia orbicularis. The sequence continues at coordinate 32,977,928 of NC_043964.1, read as the reverse complement.
CACCTACTGACAACAGCCAAGTTCTTCACAAAAACACTGGAGGCGATTCGGATGGGGAGTCTGGGGAGTCTGATGCACTTTTCATAATTCTGATTAGAACTGACCCTGGAAAGACACAGCGTGCAATTAGGATTCACAGAGAGAAATTAAAAGTAAACAGCAGGGGCTGTCTGCTGAGAAGTGTGCCTGATAGATTAAAGGAGAGATAGAGTAAGACAACAGAGGAGGAGGACTAAGGATGATCGAAACAGAGAGGGGAGTAACAACCCCACTGTCGTGCCTTATGGAGGGGAGGGGGGTGGCTCGTCTGTATTCATAGCTGTGGGAAAATACTTTGTTGAATCTGTATGTTTTGCTGCCCACACACTGATACACACACACGCACACACACACACACACACACACACATATCCATACATCTCTCAGCAGGCCAGGTTTGGTCTCACATTCCCCAAATATGTATTCACGTCCATCTGTACTAACCATATGTGTGTATTGCAGACATGTGTGAGTGTTTACTAATCAGTAGAGATGAAGTAGTCACGCACCAGCAGAAATCTCATCTACCTTCAAATTAGATTCTGTTTTTTAGCTTTAGAAACCCCCAGTGTTATCTTGAAATGGTCTGGTTGTGCTTTTCTACAAAATAATTCATCTCATTATCACCCAACCTGTCACAGCGAGCAAATTAGATCTTATAGCTTCTCTATTATGATCATAATTAAAGTATATTGCTCGGATCCATTTAATAAAAAGACGTATAAGGCCAAAGTGACCTACAATCTGCTGTAATAATAGGTTCTCCATCACATGCATGGGACTAACACCTAGCAAGTCCTCTTCTAAGCTTATGCATATTTTAATGATAGCACTAAATTGTCTGCTACTTTTCAATATGGCTGATTATTGCATTGTGTGTAGCCAAATTTGAATATTTTAAAAAAATCTGGCTATTTACAGTCAAGAACATTGTAATAAATCGATTCACACATTGTGAAAATGCATTAAGTTAGTGTGAAATAATATATATTGTACGCTTTCCCTCACAAATGTATTCATACATGTCAAAAGTCCATTATCAGTATGTAACTTAAATTATGATATTGATTATTATCCATAAAGATAAGAGCTCTGTCAGTCCATATTCCACATCTACGTCGACATCCTCAACACATGAAATCAACTCCCTGTTCTTTTGGCTCAGGGCCTGAACAGAGTTACACAAAAAGATAAGAACAAGAACAGTCTGCCTCTGACTTACCCTGATATCATCTGAGCATAATCAACTGTGGATGACTGACTTGACATGACTCGCTAAAATGCATTTCTTTATTTCACATGACATGTCTAAAAAACACAGTTTGCATACAATTCAGTAAGGGCTGGAATAAAAAAAGATCACCCTCATTTAAAAACCATTATTATTATTATTATTATTATTATTATTATTATTTAATTTATTATTTTTTTATTTTATTTTTATTATTTTTATTATTTTTTATTTATTTAAAAAAATTTGATTTCCTAAGCCCCCCCTTTATTTATTTATTTATTTATTCATTCATTCATTCATTCATTCATTCATTCATTCATTCTTTCTTTCTGTCTGTCTTTCTTTCTTTTTATTTTATTAATTATTTTTTTTCTCTCTCTTTCTGTTCCTTTTTTTAACTCAACAAATTGCCTGAAAACCAATGTCCATTGATATTTGTTATACAGGCACCTCCTGTACAACCACAACATTATCAATTCTATCAGTACCCTTTATCTGACTGTTATTATTATTATTATTATTATTATTATTATTATTATTATTATTATTATTATTATTATTATTATCATTATTATTACTGGTTATTTAGTTATGTATTTCTGTTCATTATGAGTTATTATGTTTATATCATCACTATTATTACCACTGTTGTTAATGATAAGGATGTTTTTCTGTTTTCTTTCTTCCTTTTTTATGATCATTTATTGTTGTTACCAACTTTTTTGTCTTTTCTTTCACTTTTCTCTCTCTCTCTCTCTCTCTCTCTCTCTGTCTCACACGCACACACACCAATGTATAATGATGAATATGTAATTAGTATCTGTTTTTATTTTGTCTTATTTGTTGTCATGTCTTTCACATGTTTTGTTATATGCTGCTCACTTATTTAACCCAAACAAACACTGGCAACAAAAACCATCTACTGATCTATACTATTTCACACCTGTTGATCCATTAATCTTATCAATTCATGTAAATAATCAGTGTAAAATACAGTTTGTCATCTTTTCATGGTCATCAGATATGACCCATTTGGACGTTCAGAGGCTCCGTAGTTACCATGAAAACACTGTCATATTCTACAACATTGATTTACTAGTAAAACCCACAGAGTTGGATCAATGACAGTGGTGAAAGTCACTTTTTCTTCAGTTTTCTCTATTTTTGATATAATAATCCTCAACTTTACTCCGAGCTTTTATGAACATCCACATGATCAGTGAATTAAATGTTGGAAAATACCAGATTTTCATTGAAAAAACACAAAATACAGATGATAAGATTAAAATAAATGATGATAAAACACTTAAGGATGGTTAAATATAGAGAAAACATCATTTGGGAACTGTCACAAATATCATACTGGGTCCTTATGGGTTAAAAAAAAATTGAGACAATAAATCTTTGTAGGTAAGTGTAGTATAAGTATAAATTCTATTATAGCTGAAGCAAACAAATTATTTATGAGTGTTCTTTCCTGGAAGAATTATGCATGGAAGAAGGTTCTCATGGATAAACCTATTCTAGGTATATGGTTCTTTACACAAGTCTTTATCTCAGACTGGGGACTTACAAATACTTTGCCCTGCGGTGTATCTGGTTGGAGCAGACACAATGTACCACATTCACAGTCCATAAACTCTGCTGTTGGGCTGCAGTGTTTCCAGACATCCCCCTCTCTGCCTCAGCACAGCCGGTGTGTGTATGTAAGCGTTTGTGTGTGAGGCGACAGGTCCATGTCAGGTCTTCTGCTGCTTTATCAAGTGAGTCACGCACGCACACACAAACACACGTATGCACAGTGTGCTGACAGCGCGTGACTCCCAATAGCTAATGGTTGTACCTGTTTTGGAAACAGATATGGTATCATGGAGTGGCTGATGCATACTTAAAATGTGAACAGCACATTAACCTTTCCTTTATTTAGCTTCTGTCCTCTGAAGTCAACGAGGTGAACCAATATCAAATGGCAAACTGACTGTGGTGAATGAGAATCCGGACGGAGGCAAATACAACTAGACTGTTGTTCATGACTGTAATCAGCATCAGTTTCAGTGAACTATATTACGGATACATGTGTGGGTGTTGAATTTCTATCCACATAGGTACAATCTGTGAAGGAGTTGCGCTGTATTCATGACAGGTTTTGGGGGGAGGGGGTTGGTTGTAAAATTGTCTTTCACTAGAGAATACACTGATGTATTGTCCTACATTGCACAGAATTCATGCAATACTGCTACTTAGGGTAGACTGATGACAGGACTTTATTTAGTAATATGTAAACACAGAGCAGTGTGATGTTTTGTCTGTCAGAAAGGACTTGACCTTTTATTTTCAACAGCAAAACATGAACACACAACTGTGCAAATTTACATTTCCATCGAAGACTGTTTTCCATTTAGTTCCTGAAGTGCAATTTCTTGCCTTGCAGTTGGTCATCCTAGAACAGTGGTTCTCAAACTTTTTACAGTGGAGTACCCCCTGAAATATACCCTTTTAGCCAAGTACCCCCAACTCTTGCGTCAGACTTTTTGACTGAAAAAAAAAAAAAAAAAAAAAAATAGGCAAAATTTGTTCCTGTGCCAAGGGTGTCTGTTTATACAGTCACAGAAAAAACACAAATAGCTCATAAGAGTTTAATTTCAGAGCTAATATCTAGCCATTTTCCATGTTTTCTTGATAATAACCAAAATCACTTAAGTTCTTACATCAATATCTATGGCATTGTACTGCCAAAAACAGTGCTTTTAAGGATTCCGTGTTTTCTTTTCTGTCTGTTTTAGTCACATGATACACACAGGAGTCAGTACTTGATTGCATAACCATTGTTTTTGATGACTTTTGATGGTCTGATAATTTTTTTGCGACTGTATTCTCAAAAGTTTGTAAACAAACAACATATATTTAACTGTATATCTATCTATCTATCTATCTATCTATCTATCTATCTATCTATCTATCTATCTATCTATCTATCTATCTATCTATCTATCTATCTATCTATCTATCTATCTATCTATCTATCTATATCTATATATATATATATATATATATATATATAAATTACATTTTGTGTGCAATATATAAACTGAAAAATTCCCTCTTTCATTGAAAACAAAAATAAATAAATTGGTTATTAATTAATACATGAACCTTTCATTAACAAAAAAAAAAATATATACAAGGGCTGTTCAATAAGTTCATGGCCTCACCCAGAAATACTGGTTGTTATAATACAGGATGTTACATTCTTTCGTGATGGGATAGTGATGCTTGAACATCGATGGACCAAGTGCATTGCTGTAAATGGAGATTATGTTGAAAAATAAAATATAAATTATCAGCCTGTGTTCTGTTCTGGGTGAGGCCATGAACTTATTGAACAGCCCTCGTATTACTTAGCTACTCAAATAAACTCACTTTGAATAATATAAAATACAAATGTTCTTAAAATGTTACCAAAGCTTAAACAAGATAATCAACAATAAAACTATTATATGAATGTATTTATCGGGCTTTATATTTCAGTATTAATTGTCATTATTTATTTTGTATTCAGTACCCCACTTTAGGAACCCCAGTGCTAGAATGAACCAGAACCAGAAAGAACAATTTCTGTTCACTTTCCCTGTAGTATGAAATCAGTAATAAAGACTGAACACAAACAACAATGTTGCAAATTTACTGTTCAATCGAATAATACTACATGTGTTTACAGGTTTGCCCAAATGTTTGCAATAGTGTAAGATTTCAACACCATGATAAAGATCTCAGAAAATATCATGATTTTGTGATATTACAGAATACAGTATTACACAATGATTGTTACAGTCACAATGACAGTACAAAAAGAAATGAAAATAATGCCTTCTCATATAACTCCAGTTAAACTTCATAAATTCAATAGTGCCATACCGGATGTTTGCATAAAATGTGACAAGGAAAAGGGCACAATTCTCCATTGTTTGTTTCAATGTTCTCAAATAAGAAATTCTGGGAAAAGTATAATAGTGTACTGTCGAAATATTAGAGATAAAAATACATTTAGAACCAAAACTTTTTTTTTATTGGGTATCTACCCAGCTAACTGTAACATAAGAAATAATCACCCTTTACTTTTAGATAAAGGCCTGCTGTTGGCCAAAAGAGTTATTGCAATTGGTTGGAAAAAGGTGAATAGCCTAAGGATAGGTAAATGGTTTTCAGAATTAACAGCAGCTCAGCCCTTGGAAAAGATCACAAATGCAATCAGGGGTAAGCGACCAATTTTTGATAACATCTGTTGCACCTTCAGAAATTTTCTTGCAAATAAAGACTTGCCTTGTTTGGTGGAAACATCTGGGGATGACCCATAAGTGTCCCTCTGCAGTTCATTTGGAAAAAAAATGTTTACTGTTTGGTGTTGAATGACTACTATCAAGTGTTTAATGGGTTTTTTGTATACTTATTCCCCCTTTGGCACTTTATTTACTGTATTTTTTGTATTATTATTTTACTTTCCCCTCTTTTTTGTTACTTGTCTTGTTGGTCTGTCTTGGTCACATACTGGTGTTATTACGTTTGGAAATAAATAAGGACATTGTTGGAAAAAAAATATTAAAATAGATGTAATTTACAAGGAAATAATGAACGTGGCTTTAAAAAAACTTCCTTTATAACAATATAGTGAAGTGAAAAACAGCAGATACAGACATTTTGATGCTTTCTTCCCTTGATATCTCCACAAATGTGTGATCATGGATTTTTGTGCCACGGTATCCTGTACCCTGAAATGGTAGACACTGCAACTCTTTTGCACTTTGTGTTAACCCTTTATCAGGCAAGTGACTATTTTTGGTCAGTTCTATAAACATCAAATATGGGGCCAATCCTGAGCCTCAGTGAGGTCCAGAAGCATGTTGGTTTTTATAAGTATACAGTGATCAAGAGAAATTTTGTAGACATTTTGAAGCTGTAAATCCAATCCAATCCAACTTTATTTATAAAGCACTTTAAAACAACCGCAGTGGACCAAAGTGCTGTACAGAAGAATAATTAAAACCAAAATAAAAGAATAAAAAACAGAATAGATTAATAGACACAGAACTGTACAAAAAAGAAAACAGTGCTGTACAGAAGAATAAATAAAACCCAAATAAAAGAAAAAAAGTACAAGAATAGATGAAAAAAAAAAAAAAAAACATAAAAAGCCATACATTTAAAAACAAAAAAAGAAGAACAATAAACCACTACGAAATAAAAACAATAGAATAAAAATAATACCTTCAAACATGTCACATGGTTTCAAATAGTAGGTAAATAGGTAAATTGTAAATAAGAGTGATTTTTGTCAGTTTATGAACTAATAACAGTTGTTTTATTGCATGTCTTTATTTTTTAGCAAGTGCTGCACAGATGTTTTATGGCAAGAGAAGAGTAGGGAGATGATAATGTCTAATAACATACGAAGGTTGAATTTTTGAATTTCAGAGTATTTCAATAAGTGCCTTATGAAGGGTTAAATAATAAGCGCTAACTACTTCATTTCCGAAATTATAATGAAAGCTTAATAATACATTGATTTAAATCAGGGGTCTCAAACTCATTTTCTGTCAGGGGCCACATTCAGCCTGATTTGATCTCCAGTGGGTCGCACCAGTAAAATAATAACATAATAATCTATAAATAATGACAACTCCAAATTTTTGTCTTTGTTTTAGTGCAAAAAAAACCCCCATTAAATTATGAAAATACTTATGTTTATAAACTATCCAAACAAAAAAGATGTGAATAACCTGAAAAAACTAAAATTTCTTAAGAAAAATAAGTGCAATTTTAACAATAATATACCTCAACTTATCATTTATACAAGTGGATCAGATTTATGGATCGGATCTAAAAAGACACTAAACACTTAGTAACAGGTAGAATATTGTTAAAATTGTGCCTCATTTTCTTTAGACATTTCAGGTTGTTCTTATTTGTTCAGGTTATTCACATTTTATTGTTACAAGATAGTTTGTAAATGTAAATATTTTCATAATTTAATGTTATTTTTTGCACTAAAATAAAGACAAAAATTATAAGTTGTCATTATTTATAGACATAATGTAATATTTTTTTCACATCAAACCAAGAAGAAAATATGAAGTCATTATTTTTTGTAGGTTATTCTGCTGTTATTATTTTACTGTAGATCACAGGTGTCAAACATGCGGCCCGGGGGCCAAATCCGGCCCCCCAAAGGGTCCGATCTGGCCCCTGGGATGAATTTGTGAAATGCAGAAGTTACACTGATGATATTCACAATCAAGGATGTTAGAATCATTTTAGGTCAATTCAATCTCAAGTGGGTCAGACCAGTAAAACACTGTCATAATAACCTATAAATACTGAAAACTACAAATTTTTCTCTTTGTTTTAGTGTTAAAAAAAAAGCAAAATTACACAAAAATGTTTACATTTACAGACTAGCCTTTTACAAAAAATATGAATAACCTGAAATTTCTGAAGTATGTGGAATTTTAACAATATTCTGCATCTTATTAAATGTTGTGTGTATTTGTAGATCCACTGAGATCTGTAAGTTGTGATGAATATGTATAAATGATAAACTAAGGCATAATATTGTTAAAATTGCATTTATAATTATTGCTTTTTTTTTTTTTTTAAGAATTTTCAGGTTCATATTTGTTCATGTTATCTTCAAGTATGGTTCGTAGATGTAAACATTTTCATTATGGAATTTGACTTTTTTCACTTAAAAACACAGTAAAAAACTTTGGAGTTGACATTATTTATAAGTTCTTATCCTATTATTTATATTATTTTACTGGTCCGGCCAACTTTAGATCATATTAGGCTGTATATGGAACCTGAACTAAAATGAGTTTGACAGCCTTTACTGTGGAATTTCTGCACTTTGCAAATTCATTCCACGGGCCGCATTGGAACCTTTGACGGCCCACATTTGGCCCCCGGGCCGCATGTTTGAGACCCCTGATTTAAATAATATTACTGTATTCTGATAACCACATATTTAAATTATAACTGTTTTTAAATAGTTCCTCATATTTCATTTTCTAAACACCACTTACATCACTAACTCTTCCCTAGTTTTATTATCTGCACCATAAACTTGGTCACCTTTGTCCTGTGTTTATTACTTGTTTCCAAATGCAGCTCTTCTTAATAACATGTGTACCCTTCACTTCTCCATCTTTCCCTATCTCCTTCGAGCTACCGCAAGCAGCAATGACAAACTTTTCGACTGAGGCAAAAACAAACTTCAAAAATAGACCGAACCATTCATTGTCACCTCACACTCTGGGCACTTCGCAAAATGCCTCCATCCATCAAACTGTTTGTTTACACTGCTGTCATGCTTCAAAGTTGCCTCCAAAACAAAGAGCCCTCACCAAACAACACCCTTCCACCTCGCCGTGCCCTCTTCAGTTTTCTCGCCAGCTGCTACAAAGGAAGCGGCCAGCTGCTGGGATTCACACTACTGATCATTTTAAATTAGTTTCAGAGACTAGAGGTTTTCAAAATCAGTTACCCTTTGATCCAAGTGAGGCGCACATGGCGTAACAGAGTGTCAACCATGTCAGTAGGACGGCCTCATCGTGCCTCTTGTACCGACCTTTGCCCTATGGCACATATATACACACATGCACAAATCATATCTTGACGTAATGGTGCCAGGGATGATCTCTTTGGGCAACTGGTGACTGCTGTAGAGAGCGAGAGGGCGTGGGCGCGGGACCATGTGACTAAGGTCTTGAAAAAAATGATTTGAATGACATCGCTGTCAGTTGGTTTGAAGTTCAATGATCCATTTATACTTTGCTTTCCTGTCACTTTGGCTTCGGGAGGTTAAGTACTGTACGCCATATCAGTACACACACTGCGCAGAGGGCAGAAATGCAAATCTGTACACGTCACCTGACTAGTGCTAGGAAAATACAAGCATACATCTATGGGCAGTTCATTATCCACCTATACTGCTCACATAAACACTGGGAGAGCATGCAAATTTCACGCAAAGCTTGGTCTATGAGTAAAAACAAGCAGCCCGGTGCATATATGACATATGGGTCCGATCAAGCCAAAGTGAACATCAACACGAAAAAGTAAATTTGCACACATCATTTATCAAGTGGGTTCATTTTTTAGTCAAAGAGCTCTATTTTATGGAACTATTATCCTTTTTAAAATACCACTTGTAGAAAAAAAGTTACAACTGATTGTACTTTTTACACCACAACCATAGCTTGAATGTGACGCTAAAAATTAGATCAAAATTTTTTTTTTTAATGTACTCAATCTATTAATTATATAGATGATTGTAAAGTTACAAGTGTTAGATTTTCATTATTTTGTGAATATTATTGATATTTATGAGTTTGAACATTTGTGACTTCCTTAAAAGGCCCTGTCCACGTGTTACCACAAAAATACCAAATTTCAATTTTCAAGTTACTTATAATTCAGATATTTGAGTGAAACTTTCTGCAAGTAATGATCTATTCATACAATTTGGGTGATGCACTGCAAAAATCAAAGTCTTACCAAGTGTATTTTTCTCATTTCTAGTTAAAATATCTCATCACACTTAAAGTAAGACGTAATCACGTAAAGAGTAACTTTTCAGTGAGATATAAGAACTTATTTTTAGACAATAGATCTTGAAAATCTTATTTCAAGAAATCTTTCACTTGTTCCATTGACAGATTTTTTTTTTTTTTTTTTTGCTTAATTTAAGACTTTTTTTGGCTTAATTCAAGCAAAAAAAAAGTCTGCCATAATGCACATGTAGAAATGATAAGTCAAGAAATAATATTGTTAAAACTGCACTTATTATTCTTAAGAAATTTCAGTTTTTTCAGGTTATTCACATCTTTTTTGTTTGGATAGTTTATAAAAGTAAATATTTTCATAATTTCTTGGGGTTTTTTTTACACTAAAACAAAGACAAAAATCTGGAGTCGTCATTGTTTATAGGTTATTATGCTATTATTTTATTGGTCCGGCCCATTGGAGATCAAATCAGGCTGAATGTGGCCCCTTAAAGAAAATGAGTTTGAGACCCCTGCCTTAAAGAGTAACTTGTGAGATATAATAACTTATTTTTAGACAATAGATCTTGAAAATCTTATTTTAAGAAATCTTGTTCTATTGGCAGATTTTTTTTTGCTTGAATTAAGTAAAAAAAATCTTGAATTAAACAAAATAATCAGCCAATGGAACAAGTGAGAATTTTCTTGGTAAGATTTCTTGATATAAGATTTTCAAGATCTATTGTCAAAAAACACGTTGTTATATGCTCTTCTAACGGGCCTCCCAGCTTGTGTTGTCAAACCACTACAGATGGTCCAGAATGCAGCAGCGCGTCTGGTCTTCAATCAGCCTAAAAGGGCACATGTCACCCCCTTACTCATTGAGTTACACTGGCTACCCATAGCTGCCCGCATCAAATTCAAATCTTTAATCCTAGCCTACAAAATTCTCCGTGGGTCTGCTCCTGTCTACTTAGGTGCACTAATAAAAGCTTATGTTGCCCCACGACCACTCCGCTCGTCTGGGGAACGTAGTCTGGTGGTCCCCAGACCTTGTACAAGACAATCCAGGCTCTTTTCATGGGTCGTTCCATGTTGGTGGAACGCTCTACCAAGTGCTACAAGAACAGAGTCATCCCTGCCTATCTTCAAGAAGCTCCTGAAGACCCAGCTCTTCCGAGAGCACCTCCTGTCCTAGCACTTTCAAACATTCCATTTTAAATATTCTAATAAGGTTTTTCCCAGGATTATCACAGATTCTTTCACGATTATCTCTGGACCTGCTGCGGTGGTCCGGCCTCTTCCCTGCCCTCATCATCACCACTCACTTATCCTCAACCGCCTCCATGTGTCTCCCCCCTACTCCCCCCTTCTCCCCCTCTCCCCCAGTCCCTATCTCTATCGCTCTCTCTTTTTCCCCTTCTCTACTCTCTCTCTTTAACCCCAACTGGTCAAGGCAGACGGCCATCCTCCAGGAGTCTGGGTCTGCTCGAGGTTTCTGCCTGTTAAAGGGAAGTTTTTCCTCGCCACTGTCACCAGTCACAAGTGTTTGCTCCTGGAGGATTCTGTTGGGTTTCTGTAAATTGACTTAGAGTCTGGTTTTGACCAACTCTATATATAAAATGTCAAGAGATAACTTTCTTGTGATCTGGCGCTATATAAATAAAATTTGATTGATTGAGTGATTTAATTGGTTTTCCCCTGTAAGTCGCTTTGGAAAAAAGCGTCTGCCAAATGCGTAAACATAAACATAAACATAAACATATATCCCACTGAAAAGTTACTCTTTAGGTGATTATGTCGTATTTTAAGTGTGATGAGATATTTTGACTAGAAATGAGAAAAAATACACTTGGTAAGATTTGGATTTTTGCAGCCTGCATACAATGGTAAAGAGTCGTCCACGTGTTACTATGGCAACCTGTCCACATGTTACCACATTCTCATGTCAATAAAACAGAAACTTTTCAATATTTTACTCCAAAATTTATTTTCAGCATAGTTGAACATAATATCTTAATGGTTTTGTCCTACTTGATATCAATTTCTGTTGAGAACTGCATGTTTTGAATGTTAAAGCTTAAAAAAATTGATGTCCGCTTCAAGTCCACGTGTTACCGAGCCCCAATTTGACATATTTCACCTAAAAATTTTGTCTCCCCAAATTTTGTTATACACAATGTTAAAGTGCTTATGAATACCTACTCAAATATGTATTATTTTTTATTTTTATTTTTTTAAACTTGTTTTGTCCAGCATCAAAACAGCAGAATGGTAGTCTGGCTTTTGGTGCTGAACAAACTTGAAGGGAAATGTCATTGTTTATGAGGCTCCCCTTGATATTCTTCTATCTTTATTTTGAGTTTCATTCAACCACATTTTGATGCGGGATCTGACATGAAAGACCAGGGGGGAGGAGATGAAAGGGGGAGAAGAGCAGGAAAGAGTGAAGGAGGGCGAATAAGGAAGAAGAAAATGGCGAAGACCCTCACAAGAAAATATCAACAAAACAAACAATAACAACCATGGTGATAATTATAATGTTAACAATAACTAGAACAAGCACTGAGTAAACTGGGCAGAAAAAAAAGAAGAAATTACAATGAAATAAAATAAATAAGACCTATTAAATTAGAGATATAAGAAAGGAAAACATGAACAAAATATCATAAATAATGACAGCACAAATAATACCGGCAACAAACATCAAATATATGTAATACATGATTATATAAGTTACTCTGCTTACATGACAGAGACTGTTGAACACCAAATGTGTCCATGTGTTACCACTTGATCTGACCTATATAGAAGAATAACAACTTCAGATGAATGTTACGTATTTTATTTTATTCTTTCTATACAGCACCTTAACAGCCTGTAATGTCTACCACTATTTACATTTGAATGTTGGATAAATTTTCCAAGTAGCAGACCTGGAATGACAGCTGTCTCCTCACATCCACATCCCTGCTCAGGACAGTCACATAAAAGCAGCTCTAAACTACCTTCACCAGGTAAATAGGCACCCAGCGGTGAGGAGAAAATGGCTGCAATTACAGTCTGTGGGAAAGAGAGCGGACTGAATGGAATCAAGGAAGTGCATCATCGTAGGCATTGTGCGTCGAAGGTCTCCTATTGTACAAAGACTGTTGGTTTTGTGAGTCTGTATGCGTCTGACTATGAGTGTCTTTGTTAATGCTTACATACGTGATTTGGATTCTGCCTAAAACACATAACTCACAGCAGCTGGCAATTGTTTGTACTGACTGAAAAAGTACTTCACAGAGAAAAGTAAAAGCAGTCGAGTGGAGGTGGATGAATCACAACAGCGTTCTGTAAACTGGCAACACAAAAGCACATGTTAGATAAATTCATCACTGTTTTTTTCTTGTCTTCATGGACTGGCCACCACACCAGACCTGTGAACAGCTGAGAATCCTTAGTAGATACTGCATAAGACACACAGTGGTCCGACTTTCCCCATCATCACTATCTTTTTAATATCAATCAATAAATATCATCGAAAATCTTGGCCAAAATTAATACAACCATGGATAGAAATAAAGATTACATTGAGTTACAAAAAAATGTTTTTTTTACAAGTTGTCTAGGTTTTTTCGACTGAATTAGGACCATTTTGCACCGCTAAATCCAAAAATGACATCTGTTTTTCTCAATCAGGTCAGGTTTTTTTGCTAATTTGATTTTGAAAAATTTGATCTTCTCACAAAATATAATAACTAATACCAAAATAAGATCGGTAAGCACACTTTATGAAACTTGTGACTTGATTCCTGTTTAGGTACAATGGTGTATTCACCGCAGATGTAGCAGAATACGTCAGGCTTATTTTTGCAAGATCTTCTAGTCGAAGTCATTTCATTCACCTGTAATATTAAAAAAAACATTAATCATAAATTGGCAAAAGTAAAATCTTCAGAACTCGTTTATTGCAAGAAATATGAAAGAATTTTGTATCATATGATGTGAAAATGCCCATAAATGTAAGCAAAAATGTTAAAAAGCCAATATGTAGCATAGTTCAGAAAGTTGACCTGATTGAGCAAAATTAATGTGATTTTTGGATTCAGCACACCAAAACTATCCTAAATCAGCTCAAAAAACTTCAACAATAAATTTGTTGTTGACCAGTGTTATTGGACATTTGCTGTGACATTGCAGCATTTCAAGATATAAACCAGTGGTTCCTAACCTTTTTTGGCTCGTGACCCCATTTTAACATCACAAATTTCAGGCAATTTGTTTTGATCATGTAATAGTTTGCTATACTATGTTGCAACAAAAACATTAAGTAGATGACATTTAGTCTGTATAATGTATATTATTATGGACGGAGGCAGAAAAGCCTGGTGTAGATTTCTGCACAAAGTGAGAATTTTATTTTCCTTGGTCAGGATATGTACAGTCAGTCCAGCTTGGATTTACAAGGCTGCAAATTAATACTAAAAAACAAACAATAACTCAAACTATGAATTATGAAAGAGCTGCAGCATCTGAAACTGACCACAATGAACATTTGAAAGATAAACAGTACCATAGTGCTTCAGTTTCAGTAAGTAAGTTTTTTTTCCTTTTTTTAAAAAATCAATTATTAGAAATTTCAGGTGACCCCATTTGAATTCCAGGCGACCCCACATGGGGTCCCGACCCCAAGGTTGAAAAACACTGATATAAGCAATGCCATGCCAAATGCATCCCCAAATAAATGGTGATCCAACCAAACATTGTTTTTTTGTCTGATGGTGTATATCAGTGTTTTTCAACCTTGGGGTTGGGACTCCACCTGGGGTCACCTGGAATTCAAATGGGGTCACCTGAAATTTCTAGTAATTGATAAAAAAAAAAAAAAAAAAAACATTTACTGATAAAAAATATATGGTGAGTTGATAGAGACAATCCCAATACATAAAAGACATGACAAACTCTGAAGCAGAAACTGAAGCACTGTGGTACTGTTTATCTTTCAAATGTTCATTGTGGTCAGTTTCAGATGCTGCAGCTCTTTCATAATTCATAGTTTGAGTTCTTGTTTGTTCAGTATTAATTGTCAGCCTTGTAAATCCAAGCTGGACTGACTGTACATATCCTGACCAAGGAAAATAAAATTCTCACTTTGTGCAGAAATCTACACCTGGCTTTACTGCCTCCGTCCATAATAATATACATTATATAGACTAAATGTTGTCTAAAATTAACATTTATTTGCAACATAGTATAGCAAACTATTACATGATCAAAAACAAATTAATTTTAGCCAAAAAATATGTCTGTGTTTTGAATGCCTGGGGTCGCCAGAAATCTGTGATGTTAAAATGAGGTCACGAGCCAAAAAAGGTTGGGAACCACTGGTGTGTATAATGTGGGCTACAGCAGGATGTGGTCATGGTCATATGGAAATGATTCAGTTTCCAGATGGATGACACTTGATCACATACTGTCAAATTATAACACAGAAACATGCAAGTAAAGGTGGTACAGACTTATTTCACTACTCAATGTAAAACAGTATCAACCAGTACAGTTTGCTGATATTTAATAAGATATACTGTAATGCTTTACATAAACATGTTCATAATTGTATTTTTGCACTGCCAATTACTCTCATATATCATATTATTGCATATCCAGGTATGAGATTTATTCACCTACAAAACTGTGAAAAGTTTCTACATTTATGTTTTGTTTTGTTTTCTTTTACCATATTTTACCTGTTTCCACCATAAATGCAACATTATTAGTTTTATGAATGCCGAGCTTAAATACATATGCACTATGTATGCAAATATTCAATAGTCAGCATTTAATATTGTTCAATTTGATAGTGTTCAGTAAAATATCCAATTACTTTTCAGCTTTTCAGTTGTAATACCAGTCTTAGAGGACACATGACTTCTATGCCTTTGTCTTGAACTGTTTTGAGGCTGCACAAAATCTACAGATGATTTTTTTATAAGTTTGTGGAAAGATTTTAGCTGATCACTGGTGATTTGGCAGATGTGCAAGTATACTTCTCTACCCCACGGCAACTCTGATGAATATGATATTTTGGCTTCGCTTTTCCATTGCAGAATGAATCAGTGTTAAATTATTTAGTTGTATATTTACCCCGCCCCCCAAAGGGGAGGCAAGGCATATTGTTTTTGGTTCGATTTGTTTGTTTGTCAACACTCTGGCAGCATAACTGGTTGAATTCATACCAAACTGGGTTTATAGATCACCAGTGACCCAGAATAGAGCTGATTATATTTTGGGAAAAGTAGGTCAAAGTAAAAACTTTTTATGAATTTTTTAAATACCCCCCCCCCCCCCCCCCCCCCGCCCCTTTGCTTATAATGGGCAAAATTTCAAATGTCTGTAGCAGCAAAATGTTTGGGTGAATTCATACCAAATTGGGTTTATAGATTTCCAGTGACTCAGAATACACTTGATTACATTTTGGGAAAAGTAGGGCAAAGTTTACATTTTTTATGAATTTTTCAAATCTTTTTTTTTTTTCCCATTTACTTGTAATGGGTGAAATTTCACATGTCTGAAGCAGCAAAACTATTGGTTGAATTAACTCCAAATTGGGTTTATAGATTACCAGCGACACAGAAAAGAGGCAATTGCATTTTGGGAAAAGTAGGTCAAAGTTCAAATTTTTTCTGAATTTTTACAATCTTTTTTCTTTTCCCATTTACTTATAATGGGCAAAATTTCAAATGTCTATAAAAACATAAATCTTGTTTCAATTTACTTCAAACTTTGCACATATATAAAGGCAATTGATATACTGACATTATTATTATTATTATTATTATTATTTTTAATTTATTTATTCATTTATTTATTTTTTTCATTTTTATTTTATTTTTTATTGTTATTTATTTATGTATTTATTTAGTTTTTATTTATTCATTTATTTATTTTTTATTCTTTTTTAAAAAATTTTTATATGATATACTGACATTAGCACATGCATAGTCATGATAACATCAACTGGATCGACGCCAAAATATGCGACAATGCGTGCGAGGGGCGGGGTTTGTTGTGCCTGGCATCACTTGTTTGTATTTTGTTCAGGCCAGAGAGGTGAAACCTGTGGGGCTTTGAATTCCCTGATTTTCTCATCCTGTCTGCAGCTTTAATACTTATAAATTTACTGCATTTGCATTTTGTTCAAGTAAATTCAGCAAGGTTTTGATTGAGATTCTTTTGTACGCTGCAATTTATTATCATGTTGATTTGTACTTAGTTTTAATCCTATTTTAAAGACAGACTTTTGTCAGCATTTATGCTATATAAACTGTGCAGTACAGTACCGCAGGAGGAGGATGAAAGTGGTCCCTGAACCATGTCTCCTTCCTTTCCTCTGTCTCTGACCATCAAATTAATAACTCGATTAAAAATGACCGGGCTGACTGGAACATGCAATTCACCACCACACAACAACACAGTGTTTTTTAGTGTGCTGCTGACGTAACTCAGATCTGTTACAGCAGCCGCCCACGACAGAGGGTGGCAGGGGAAGGGACAGGCAACATCAGAGAAAAGCTTTTCCCGTTTGTCCTCAGTATCCAGGAGCTCCGTGAGCTACATTTCTGTCACTTAAATTTCACAAAGTGCTTCCTACTGTCATCTCGAGACTGTTTGTTTGCCTTCATCTACACACAAGCAAAACTCTCATTAAGGCAGAACACACACGCAAGCCTCTGGTGATGTCTTGGTCACCATGGTAACTATTCTCACGCCTCCCTCCCCCTTCACTCTCACTGTCTTTGATCCTTTAAATCTCCTCAGCGTAAGAGTGCCAATCCATCTGTCTGTCGTTCTAATGCATTCTCCAGCAAACATCCAGGCTACATTGTGTGACTAATGTTTTCAGTAGATCCCAGGACAAGGTGATGCAGACTCTAGCTTATGGAGGAGAAACTGAGAGAAAGCAGGGCAGGATAGAAAAGGAAGACGAGAGGGCTGGGTTGTTTTGTATGAGGACGGCTCACACAGGTGGTCACTCTGCATACTGACAACTCTTCAGTCATTTCAGATTCATTTCAGGTATTAGAAAGGTTTCCAGAAAAAAAAAAGGACAGCTGCTGTTTAGTATGCATTTGTCTGTTGATTATGAGCCAGGGGCCTCTAAGATGGATGAGATAGATAGGTAGCAGTGATTGATGAGGGACTCAACGGTGGCAGGCAGCACATAAAGGTGCAGTGGGTAAAAAGAAGAGGGGGGGGGGGGGGGGGTAGAAGTTTCAAATGTACAGGCTGGTTTTACATGCTGAGCACCAGCAGATGTAATTTGATCTACTGTTCTCACCCCACATATGACAATGACCTTTGACAGGGAAAAGATGAGGACAAATAAGAGGGAAGACAGAAAAAGCTGGGGTTTTGTGATAGCTGTGTCCTGATCTTTACAGTCATTTGCATGAAAGGTTTGTTTTTCCATGAAGCAAAACACAGATTTTGCCTTTTAACTCTTTAACCCTTTCATGCAGGAATTATGAGAATCACAGTTGAGTTTTTTTTTTCCTGAGTGTTTTTATTCCTCTTTAGGCATGAAAAAAAAAACAATGTGATTGAAATTTTTTATGAACTTATTTTTCACGGAGTTACAAAAATGTCCACTCAGCTGGACACCAAGCATTTCATTTTTGAAGGAAAAAAAAACATATTTAAAACCCATCATCAGAAAATGGGATACTGTGCGAAAACTTTGAAATAAAAACATTTTTCATGCAGCTAATCTGATGTTTTCTCACATTTTAACATGCTCTAATAATAGTTATTACTAACTACATGCAGATAATATGCAAAAAGACAGTAATGGTATGGACTGCTGTGTATGGGATGGTGCAGAAGTGTCCACTGTGTGCTGAAATGCAACAAAAAAACAAAACCCATGGATATACAAGAGAACAGCTGTAGAATAACTGTCCACTGAAGTGACCACTATGCATGAAAGGTTAAAGCCTGACGTGTCATCTGTTATGACCCTGGGTCATAATTTGTCCATTTATATGTATATGTATATGTATATGTATATGTATATGTGTTTTCTGTTTAGTGTGTGTGTTCTCCCCCCGTCCTGTAGGTGTGCTGTGCCCTTTTGTGTCTGTTTGTTTTGCAGGAAGCGGATTGGTGGAGGGTGATTGCCTGGCCCCTTTAAAAATGGCCCTGGAGCTTCCGTTCGTTCTCTCTCTTGCCTCCTGCCAGCTCTCAACCCTGTGTTCTGTGTGTGTGACCATCAGTCTTCGTGTGTTGCTGCGACAAGTTGATTGTATATACTGTAGTTGTAAATAGTATTTTTGGTAAATTGATCCTTTTCTGGTAGGGGAGGTCGGCTTCTTTTATTTTCCTGTTTTCTCCTGTTTTTTGGTTAGGAAGATTAGGTAAGTTAGTTTGAACTACAAGAGAATTTGTTTGTTGTTTTAGCCGCTCCCTCCCCTAACCCTTCCTTAGTTGTTTAGCAAAATAATAATAATAAACATTGTGAATTTTAGTTTCGACTGACGTGTGTGCTTGGGAGCTGGGAGGGGACAAAAGTGAGCATATTATGTTCACCCTGGTGAACCCCAAGGCCGGGGCGTAACATAATTTGGGGGCTCATCCGATTTTTTTCTGCGTGTCTTTTCGAGTGTGTATTTTTCCGAGTAAGTTCGGTAAGTATTTTTGTCATATTTCTGGTCTGTGGTTTTCCGTGTGCAATGGATTTTGATTTGGAGGCGTTTGCCACGCATCCTACACTGGAACGATTAGACACCTGTAGAAAAGTGGATTTAATGCTTATTTCCACTCGCTGACACACCCTGCACATACACAGTTTGGATGGCTGTAGTTCTTTCACAGTTGGTGCAATTGGAAAAACTCCAATGGTTTCTGAAACCTGAGACATTTCACTTTATAGGTTTTATTGGGCCATCATGGTAATTTAACTCACGCCTGTGAAAGAGGCTGGAGAAGAATTATTATTATTATTATTTATTTTGAACATGCAAAGACACAAAATAAAACATAAAGAAGTAAATTAAGACAAAAACAAAATAACATTTAAATGAACAGAATCTATCTTCAAGTACATGCAAGTCTGAATTTTGCATGGTCGAAAAGGAGTAGGAAGAAGTATAAACTTATTTAATCCTACCCCTCAAGCGCTTTTACACCTTTATCACTAACTTAATACAACAATCTAACAATACATTTTCCCTAATATTAGCATCGAACCACAACAAATACATAATGCAATAACTGAATTATACACAATGGGCCAAATCTACTAAGATCCCAATTTGCGTGTAGTAATTTGTTTGCGCAATCTAGAATTTTGCATGTGGGGTGTGACCACAGTTTGCGGGTGATTTACAAAGATTGCTTGCACAAATTACAACAGGTGGAAAGTCT
This sequence comes from Sphaeramia orbicularis, assembly GCF_902148855.1. Taxonomy (NCBI): domain Eukaryota; kingdom Metazoa; phylum Chordata; class Actinopteri; order Kurtiformes; family Apogonidae; genus Sphaeramia; species Sphaeramia orbicularis. The sequence continues at coordinate 32,957,711 of NC_043964.1, read as the reverse complement.
TGCAGACCGCCCTATTTGAATAAGGGTTTTGTGTACGCTACTGGAGACAATACGCTGTAGAAACTGCTCTGGGATACACCAGCATTAATGGGAACAGTGCGCTGAAATGTAACATTGGAGGAGTTTTATCATAGAAGGTATAGCATGACTCATTCATTCATTTAGTTTTTATTTTAAAGATGTGTGTGCACGCCCAGGGGGTGGGGTAGTTAGATTGAATGACTGTCACGCGTACATAATTTTGTCGCACTGTAGCTGAACATCGGTGCATATTTTTAATCACAATCATCAGGAGTGGAAAAGAGTCCCGTAACGTGTATGTGTGTATGTTGGGGGGGTGCGTATGTCTCAATTATTTTTCTTCCGTCACTCCAAAAATGTTCACACGAGGGTGAAAATGCATTCTCCGCATCTCCTTTCATCATTTCTTTGTCTCCTAACCATTTCCATGTGTGCACAATTACGCATCCAAACTGTTTGCACCTCCTTTTGAGAAGTGTTAAATATAGACGCAGTTTCTATCAGCAAAATTGATTTCAGGTTTGATAAATCACTTTGCATGTGATAACTTAATATTTTTACATTTTCTCCTCCCAGCACATGCACAACTGCATGTAAACGCCCCAAATTGCATATTAATTGTGCCATATGTACTAACTGGAGGCAGACGCGCTATTTTGCACCTTTGAAAGACACAACCTTTATTGCACACTGTTAGTAAATCAGTTTGTACATTTTTTGCGTGTGCAATGAGTTTGCACACGTTTTAATACACGCAAACCTGTCATAGATCCAGCCCAATATGTTCATGGTATTACAGTCATACAAACAGACTCAACAATTCCACAATTTTCTTCAATAATAACAGCATATTTATCAATTCAATATTATCCATAAAAACAGCCTTCAGTATTATTATTAATTCTGTACCTTTTTTAAACTGAATTATGTTTGGTGTTTGTGTTATCTCCCCACACAATTTGTTCCACAATTTTACTCCACAGATGGTAATACAGAAACTTTTTAATGTAGTACGTACCTTATGAATCTTTAATTTTAATTTTCCCTGCAAATCATAGCCTCCCACTCTTTCAGAAAACATTTCTTGAATATTGCCGGGCGGTAAGTTATTCTTTGCTTTATACATTATTTGAATAGTTTTGAACTCCACAAGGTCAATGAGTTTAAGGTTTTAGATTGTAAAAATAGTGGATTCGTGTGTTCACGAAAACCAACATTGTGAACAATTCTTATTGCTCTTTTTTGCTGTATAAAAAGTCTTTGTAATGAACTCGCATATGTATTTCCCCATACCTCCAAACAGTAACTTAAATAAGGCTTATAACATGCAGTCAGCTGTAAATGATTGCTAGATACAGGGGGAAAAAAAGTGCTCTGAAAAATGGGCAAACGGATTCACTTACAGCATATTTTCTAACCTTTTAGTCAAAATAAGAAAAAAAAATTCAGGCATACCATTTTAGGCTTAGGGTTTAAAGGGTTAAATCAAGAACCTCAGTGTGCCTGGGTCATTTTTTAGGCACATTATTGAATAAAACACATACAGGCTGCATCGACATGACATAAAACATTCAATTTTTGATCCATTTAAAGCCCTGAAAGGAAACGCTTTTGCAGTCACTGCTTAACCTGTTGTAGTTTGGAGCTCTGATGTTGTATTATGATATGAACAGACAAAAAAGCTGAATTTTATGACATTCACATTGGCTGCATAGTAGGGGCTTATCAGTCATTATGTGTCCCATTCTGATTCATCATAGCTCTTTCATGTGACCTTTTCCACGAAAAAACAAGACATCACCCTTTGGCAACCAGCTGTTATTTCTACATGAACAGTGCCTATAAAATCTATTCACTCCCTGGGATGTTTCCCCTGTTTATTCCTTTCAAAAGTGGAATTGTGGTCAATCTAATTTGGCTTTTCTGACAAGAAAAAAAAACAACAAAAAACAACTCTTTGACCCATAAACACCCAAACAGCCACTGGGGACCAAAAGCATCTACCCATCTATATTGTTTAATAACTGTTGATCCACTAATCCTATCAATACATTTAAATAATTGGTGTAAAATACAGTTTGTCATCTTTTCATGGTCATCAGATATGACCTATTTGGATGTTCAGAGGCTCCGTAGTGAACGTGGAAACACCGTCATCTTCTACAACATTGATTCACCAGTAAAACCCATGGAGCTGGATCAGTGACAGTGGATGGAGACACTGGGTTTACATTCACTTATTGATATCACTGCTGAAAAAGTGACATTTTATTCAGTTTTCTTTGTTTTTGATATCACAACACTCAACTTTAATATGAGCTTTTATGAACATCTACATGGTCAGTAAATTAAATATAGGAAAATTCATGATTTACACTGAAAAAATGTAAAATATTGAGGATAAAATTACAATAAATGGTGATAAATAACTTAAGAAAGGTTAAATAGAGAGAAAAAAATCATTTAGGAAGTATCACAAAAGTAGCACTGGGTCTTTATGGGTTAATGTCAAAATGAAAGCAAATGTCTACAAAGTAATATTTATTATTAAAAAACCCATATAATCTAAAATTAGTTGTTGCATGCACATTCACTCCATTCGTATCAGTATTTCATAGCTACACCTTTGGCCACAATCACAGCACTGAGTCTGTACGGGTAGGTCTCAGTCAGGCTTATCATCTAAACACTGCAGTTTTACTCCATTCTTCTTTGCAAAATTTGCTCAAGCTCCATTAGGTTGCATGAGAATTTGATGTGAGCAATCCTTATCAAGTCCAGCCACAAATTCTCTATTCAGAACCTTCATCTTATTTTCTTTCATCCTTTATAGGGCACTCACTGAAACACTCTGAAATTCAAAATTTCAACCTTTTTATGTCATTGGACATTTTCATCTCCCTCCTTTTTCCATAAAACATCTGAGCAGCACTTGCTTAAAAAAAATAAAGACATGCAATAAAAAAATTGTTATACAGTCATAAACTGACAAAAATCACTCTTATTTACTATTTTCAGCTTCAAAATGTCTATAAAATCTCTCTTGATCACTGAATAGTATTCTAAAAACCAACATGCTTCTTGACCTCACTGAGGCTCAGGATTGGCCCCATATTTAATGTTTGTGGAACTGACCAAAAATAGTCACTTGCCTGATAAAGGGTTAAACTATTTATGTGTAGCTTTCACTGTGGACATATCCTAAAAGATATTTTAAAAATGTTAAAATGCTCATATCTGCACTTAAAAACAAATGCATGCATAATTCAAACCTAACATCTAACTCAGTGTTTTTCAGCCTTTGGGTTGGGACGCCATGTGGGGTCGCCTGGAATTCAAATGGGGTCACCTGAAATTTCTAGTAATTGATAAAAAACAAGCAAACAAACAAAAAAACAATTTACTATTAAAAAGTTTTTGGTGAGTTGACAGAGACAATCACAATGCATAAAAGATATGATAAACTCTGAAGCTGAAACTGAAACACTGTGGTACTGTTTATGTGTCAAATGTTCATTGTGGTCGGTTTCAGATGCTGCAGCTCTTTCATAATTCATAGTTTGAGTTCTTGTTTTTTAGTATTAATTTGCAGTCTTGTAAATCCAAGCTGGACTGACTGTACATATCCTGACCAAAGAAAATAAAATTCTCACTTTGTGCAGTAATCTACACCTGGCTTTTCTGCCTCCGTCCATAATAATATACATTATATAGACTAAATGGCGTCTAAAATTAACGTTTATTTGCAAACATAGTATTGCAAACTATTACATGACCAAAAACAAAGTAATTTTAGCAAAAAAAAAAAAAGTCTCAGTTTTGAATGTCTGGGGTTACCAGAAATTTGTAATGTTAAAATGGGGTCACGAGCCAAACAAGTTTGGGAACCAGTGGCCTAACTATTATCTTACGGCTAACCGTACCCATAAAAAAACTAGTTTTGCTTATCTAAAAAGTCAGCCATTCCTGAGCCTGTTGTGTGTGTCACATCCTACTGTAGCTGATAGTAGTGAAGACCTGCTGGCATTGATCACTTCTGCTCTCACACGGCCTCAGTTATTATGTAAGGCCAGAGGTTTATTTTTAGAGAGTACCATGAGAGGAAACGCCCACTCCCCCCCACCCCATGCACTGGCCCACTTGCTCTGGTTCCATCATGTGGGAGAAGAGGAACATATGGATTTCATGCTGTGTTGGCTTGAACAGTGCAAGGTGTAAGACGTGCAGAACCATCTTACCATGTTACATCACTCTACTATATATATGCATGTGGTGGTATCACCATTACAGGCTGTCTAATGGGACGTACGCAGACTTCTTGACTCCTCTTTAATGATGATGAAGGAACTAACATGATGAACCAAAGCAGTTAAAATAGTACCGATGAGGACCAATAACAACCATTCATCTTTGTTATATGTTGTTTTCTATCATTTAGATCCTGGATAATGGTGGTTTGATGTTGTGCGGTCATTCAGAGGTCAGGTCAGTGGTCATGGTCAAATGCTGAATGTATTATGTAATAGGATTATACACTGACAGTTGGATGTTGTGTTACAACCCATATTATTCCAAAATCAGAAACATGAAGGGTAATAATTTGCTGAGAGGTCATTATACAGTAGACAAAATGACAGATAGATTGACAGACATCCAGATAAATAAACAAGGGGGGGGGGGGGGGGGCTGCAGTGATCAGCCAGATGGTGAGTACAACACAAAAAAAAAAGGAAGCAGCAAAAGGGAATGCTCAAAGGAGAACTAAAGCATGATATAAACAGACTAAGAGGGTGGGAATCAGAAAACACACAGAGCCAGAAAATTGAGGTGGCGGTCAGCTACACATGAGCAGAATTCAAATGCAGTTATGACAACCTGTGCTGCATTTTTATACACTTGATGATGACTAAAAAAATATGTAAGGCAGTTTCTCTGCCAATTTGGCTAATAGCGTCAGTTTTAAGTGTCACAGTGTGATTTCTTTGAATTAAGCCACAGAGCTCACCAACTACTGAGAGGTTTAATGAAGGAGCGCCTGCAATGCACCCACCAGCTTCTATGTTATGTAAAAACAGCCACATTAGGAAATGAAAAAAGGTTTTGTTCGGCTCCCAAAACAGTCTTGACATTACAAATGCTTGGTTGAGTTCAGCCATGCTTACCTCCCATTAGCCCCCATTCTGCAGCCTGTGTTTCATACCGAGTGTCACAGGCTTTGATCAGCCCCCTGTCAAATGCCACACTGAATGCCAGCGTTGCCCGACTGCCCCCCCTCTTACCACGCCGCTCAATGGCCTCCTTGTTCTGAGCTACTGCCGTAGAAGTGAGGCTTCGTAGAAAACGTAGCATTTAAAGTTGCTCTTTTGTGCGTAAACATGGATGGATGGATGTTGGTGAGACGGATGGACAACAGCGGGATGAAAATCAATAGGCGAGCAAAGAGGTCACGGTGGATAGATCCTCGTGGATAATGAGCATGCATACAAACGCTGCACAGCGCATGGGACGAAGCACAAACACAAGAGAGCATGTGGAAAACATTAGGCTATTACTGCAAAAACACACCTGAAAACAGAGGCTAGAGAAAGACGGAAAGTGAAAGTTTGAATAAAGGAGTGATTGTTTTGCTTATTGGCTTGTTTTGAGGTCAACTAATGTGTTTCCAACTTCTCTGTGCTGCTTATAATTTAGCCTGGCACCATGGGGTTCTTTCTCTAATTCAATGGTATAAAGGGGAGAGAGACATTTAACAGGATATGAAGCAATGCATTGGAGATGTATGAGAAATTATGGGACAGCTTGGGATGCAAATGGGGCCATAACATGAGGGAGAGAGGAAAACACAAACACGGGAGGAGTGAAATTGCCTGGGAAATCTGTGACACCATCGCTGTGCCATTGGAAATCAAAGGTGAACACTGGTCACGCTAGCATATCTGCATCCAGTGTACTGTTACTTCCCTATCTTTGTGTAACTCTGTATCCGACATGAAACTGTTTCTGTGATGATTCATCGCTGCACAAATGCATATGATATCCGCTAATTAGGTAAATTATACATGCTTTGCACATCTCTGACATGATCTCCGACTGAGGGTAGGGATGGAAAGCTTTGATAGGAGTACAATAATGACATGGCACCCTCAAGGACAATGAAGGCTTCAGAGGAATGTGGCTAACCTCCAAGTTACCCACACAGACACAAGAGCAGATACAATCGATACAAAATGGAGCTCGGAGCTAAAAATATGTGCGGCCAAGCAGCTGTGAGGTGAAATATGAGCACTGGAAATTAGAAAAGGGGCAACAATAAAGGCTGCATTTAGCGATCGGAGAGCACAATCTCACATTACTGATGAACCAGGGCTCGACTTACCCCTTGACATCCACATACAGTACATGAAAGAGCTTGATGCCTCAAATATCCTTGTAATACTGTGTCAGATGAACAGGTATGCTGATACACTGTTGTTATGAGCTGGCTCTAAATGAATATCCGCAGGAAAAGGCCAAGTAGTTGCAAAAGCTACACTACTTTAATGTGTATATTGTACTATTATAATGATTTTAATACCTGCTGATGATAGGGCTGTGTATTGGCCAGAATCTGGTGATACGATACAAATCACAATACTAGGATCACGATACGATATATCATGATACTGTTAAAAAGACAATATTTTGTTTGTTTCTTTTTTTTTTAAATGATTATTTCCCTGAAGAATTGAATTACACCAGAAATATGCACAAATACTAAACACACTGCACAATAGGCACACTGATGACAAACTCAGTATGTAAAAACATTGCATTACATAATACAGTTGTGGGGAAAAAAATTATTAGACCACCCTTGTTTTCTTCAATTTCTTGTTCATTTTAATGCCTGGTACAAATAAAGGTACATTTGTTTGGACAAATATAATGATAACAACAAAAATAGCTCATAAGAGTTTAATTTCAGAGCTGATATCTAGCCATTTTCCATGGTTTTCTTGATAAAAAACAAAATCACTTCAGTTCTTACATCAATAGCTATTAGGGGTGTGTATTGTCACAATATATCATGATACTGTTAAAAAGGCAATTTTTTTTGTTTGTTTGTTCCTTTTTTTAAATGATTATTTCCTTGAAGAATTGAATTACACCGGAAATTTGCACAAATACTAAACACATTTTTTTATTTGATTTGATTACTTGATTTCATTTTTATTTATCTCAACAGGATCTAATGCTCTATCACAAAATGTTCCTGTGTTCAAACTTAAGAGATGTTTTACAGACGTTACAGTTTAAGATCCTGTTCAAATGTTCATACTCTATTAGTTCATAACTAATATCAGAGCATTATTTTAGTTCAATCCCAACAAACGAACTAACATTTTTTAATAAAAGAGTGTTAAATAATAATAAATAAAATATAAACAAAACAGAAAAACAAAAAAACTAAAATGAACCTCCACAAAATCTGCATTTAAATAAATACCTACAAATATCGATACAGTAATTTTTAATATCGATACAGTACTGTGAAATGAAATATTGCAATATACTGCAGAACCGATATTTTCTTACACCCCTAGCTGATGATTTACTAGTTTGCTTGGAGATGGATGTTCTCCCATTTGGTGACAGGGTGAAAGTGTCAAAGTGAGGTCACATATTGCCTTGTGAAAACCACATTGAGTAAATATGTTTCCAAAGGGTTTAGATATTCAGTAGATGAATGTTTGAGCTAAACATTACAAGGCTTGGTGGGTTCTGCACTTGTACTTTTAGTAACAGGCTTAAAGGTCAGATAAGTCCAGCACATGTTATTGATTTGTGTGCTTGTATTATATTCAGTGTTCACACCCTGTTTCACTTGGTCTCCATGGCATCATATCATTAGAAATGTAACCGTTTTCGCATAAACAAAGAATCTGCCAATACATTTTTCTTTCAAAGATAATAAAAACTTAAAGCTTTTATTTTGTAATTCTCTCCTGTCTTATGCTAGTGTAAGGCTCAGAAGTTAAGGTAATTTATGTTGAACAAATGGAAAGTTTAACAGTGAAGTAAATTCCAGGGAATAAGTTAATTCATGTATTTGTTAAAAATATATTGACAGTGTTTACACAAATAACTATTTACATCTATGTTTGCAGAATTATTATTTACACATTTACACGTTTAAATATTGTCATTTGTTGTATAGAAGCAGCTAAGATAATCTGTTGAATCTGCCTTTCTAAATCACTTACATTTACCGATCTAAGTACTGCTAGCTCCTGATTGGTTAGTTCAGTCATGTGAGGATATGTGTCAGGAAGCGTTGTGGCAGTAGTAAACAACTGTTCAAGAAGAAAACCATCTCCATCCTGCTGTCTGATTTTATAAAGAGTAAACCATTAACCACCAACGAACCCTCACATTACGCTAGTCAACAATGAATGGCATGATTTTATTAAATTATGATTTTATTTAGTCTATATGAATCCATTTTCATCCATGAACGTGATTTTCACAATTATCATCATACTTGCTCATGAGGATGATTTTAGGGGGGAAAACACTAGATTTTTATGAGTTCTTGTGGCTTTACTTTCAGTATCACTCCTATATGGAATCCCCCAAGGTTTTATACTGGGGCCACTTGCTTTCTTCCCTTACTTCATGGTATCTCTTCTTGTTTATGTCTTCCCTTCTCAGGCTCCATGTGCATTTAAAGATTCATTTTAAGATTTTATTGTACATTTCTAAATCTCTAAATGAACTAACACCAAAGTATACTGCTGACCTTTTAAACAATTATGTTCTCTCAACATCAATGTGACCCACTGACCAGTTGGTTCTTCATTTCATTGAGACAGCCCCCAACTGTGAAATGAGTTCCCTTCATATTAGGCTGACCCCAAGCCTGCCTGTTTTTAAAGTACATATTTTAACTCCAGCTAAGAGTTATGCACATGATTTATTTTTTGTTTTTATAGTGTTTATGGTGTGGTGTATTTTTTACCATGATTACACTCTGACCATCCTACCTATTTGTTCCTTTGAACAGTATTAACTCCATGTACAGCTCTTTTTAATGGGTCTCACAAATAAAGATTGGAATAGACATTCAATTCCTCACACAATTACATCGTGCTATAATCAAAATCAAAGCACCATGTCTTGATACAAATGATCTTTTTATGATATTTAACTCCAACATCACAGTGTGCAAGGAAGGAAGATTCTTGAAGTCCTAATAATCTGCCCTGCGGTGAAGCATCATGGGTTCATGGTGTCATTCATCCTGGAGATTATTTCATTTACCGTCTCTGCTCAGGCCAAATGACTTATTACATCACAGCCCACCTTGTCTCCAAGGACACACTAGCGACCCCATTAAATAAGGATGAGAAGTCCTGCAGCGTGTATCTGCTCGCTCCCAAATGTGTGGAATTGCTGCATGTGTATGTGCATGTCTGCACAAGTGTTTGCATGTGTCGCAAGATTTACAACATGACTCCCACACAACACTTAAGTCTTCACAGGCATTATTACACTTTTCTATCATCCCTTCATGAGAAAATGTATCTTCTATCTACTTTGTGCTTCCAGTAGCAGAGTCAATAGCCTTTTCACAGAGGGATGATGATGATCAGCTTTGGCAAAATGTGTTATGACAAGGTCTGTGTCATCTGTAGTAAATTAAAAGTCAATGTATTCTCATCCAATCAGTTCAGAAAAGTATATGTTCAAGGTTCAGCATGCAGTTTCTCCTTGGGGGTCTATGTACAATAAAATTTTATTCTAACTCTGACATGACCACAAAAATGCCAATAAATAACACACACATAGTGCTTCAAAATGGCAGTTATGGCAGTTCTTCTACCTCATGTTCACAGTCTGTAACTCAAACCAAGGTGACTATTGTTTATTTCTGATTTCCAACCTAATAAATGTTTTTTACAACACTCACCCTGTATATCTCTTATTTTAACTGTTGTTTTTGCGCTCACACCCGACCAAACATTAACATTGTCTCAGCATTAATGCAACAATTATATTATGTTATAAAAAATTACCTGTGGGATTTTAGTCAAGTCATTTCATACATGTAAATTATGTTGCTTTGGGGGTTATTGGTTATCAACATATTCTGTTAATAAAGAATCAGCACATGGTGTTTTATTCACATTGAGTTTGTTCTTCATTCAATTCTAATCAAATACCCACAAGTAGCAAAAAACATTATCTGACTCTATGTATACGATATAAGACCATTCCCAGTCCCCACACATTCCTCCTTTTGCATTCCTAATGCATTGGTCCCATTCCAGTGAATGCAGGTAATCCGGCTCAAACTGTTCCTGCAGCCTAAAGCGTACATGGTAGAGCGCTGACATTTGGAGGGTTGGTCCAGACCCCTGCACGGAACTGAGACGCAAACAATTATATATGTCCACCAGCAGGGGGCGATAGAACCAAGGTATATGCATTTTTGTCTATAACTCCCACACCGCATATCGCACATTAAAAAACCTCATATCCTCAGATTCTCTGAGTACAGCTGAATCACATGGGTGTGGTCAGGTAGATTTGGGGGAGGTCTTTTTTTCTGGCAAAACTGCGAAAACTGGAAAACCTACATTTTGAAACTCCTACTTGGGATTTTATCTGATCTGTGTGAATCTTGGCATGTACGCTCTTCTCATAGACATGTTACTAAGTTATCAAAAGAATTTTGTTCAGTCGAAACATGCAACAATTATAAATGAATACATTTCTGTAGCTAGCTAAAGAAATGTTAACTATTACATATCTCAGACAAATTAAATGCTATCAACACCAAACATTAGATACTTTGTTGACATGTTAGTCTTAGGGTATGAGCCGAATTTTGTGAATGTTGGCCTCTCGTGAGCGCTGCAAACATGAGAAATTTATATTTCTTAAATGGCTAAACCGTTTTCTATGGAATTTGGTGAGTATGATGTGGGGTGACTCCTGAGACCAGCTGTAAAGTTTAGTTATGATTGGTCAATGTGGGTGTAATCTATTCCAACTAATCCCAGTCCCATACATTCCTCCTTCCACTCTACTGGTGCATTTGTCCCATTCCAGTGAATACAGCGGCTCAGACGGTGGAACACTAACTCCAACTGTAAACCCTTATGAACGGGGCCCAGCCTCCACCAGCTCAGCCCCAGACCCACGTCCTTCGGGGCCGACTTCTGTGGGCTCTGTGGGGCCTGGGGTCTGAGTGGGCGGGGAGGCTTGGCCCCCGTTCATAACTGCTCGCAGTTCTAGTTCACATTGAGTTTGTTCTTCATTCAATTCTAATCAAATACCCACAAGTAGCAAAAAACATTATTTGACTCTATGTATATGATATAAGACCATTAACAGAACCAAATAAAACTGGTCGTTCTATTGAGTAAAATTCCAAATTTCTCTTAATTTGAACGTTGCGGGAAACATTTGTGCAGACATCTAAAAATATATCACATCATATCATCTTTGCTTAGATTTTGTAATGTGCAACTATTTTATAATTAAAGCCTCAACAGCAGCAAAGTGATCAAACCTAATCAGAATCATAGAAAAGGATTTATGAATGTCTTTGTTTTCACTTGACATACTGTATAAAAGTCATGTGACTGGGTGAGATGGTCATGTATGCAGTAGTAGAACAGAGGGAAATAGTCCAACCAGTACACATAAAGGAAAATGCTGAGTCATTGTTGGCCTCCGTGCAATCTGAACATATAATCAATACCTCAGGACACTTGAGGCACCAGACACCACATTGCAATTGGAGGCCATTTTCTGGCTTTGTTAAAGTGCCAACAAGGCACCTGAGGAGTAGCCTCAATTCTGACCCTGCCGTGCCGAGGATTCTCAAGCAGCCTCTGCAGTGCACTCTTATAAGTTTAAAGAGGAAAGAAGTCGAAGAAAATGTTCTGTCACTGTGTTGCTGCAGTAGCCTTCTGACAGGTCTATTCGCTTATGTTTTGTCTGAATACAATCTGCACAAGATGTACGATTGGGCTACAATATATTTCTCATTAGTATCGCCTGTCTAATGTAACAAATTGGCTCTTTTATGCTTTTGTAAAACATAAAAGCCTTACAAAATATTCAGAAATAAAAGATTTAATCAACATGTCCGGTTGCATAAACCACAGTGAACTGCAAAAACACTGAGTATAGTTGTGCTCAGTAACATATTAGGGAATTCAGATCTTTAGTAACTCTCACTTAAATTCTGCTCATGCCTCCATGGTTCGATGCATTGAAAAAAGACTCAGACACAGATCAGCCAGGACTGTGCACATACATTTTTCTATCGCAGCGAAAGCAGAAGCAAAAGCTGTCTGGGATTTGCACAGACTATCTTCATACATTAACACACAAATAAAATTGATTTCCCACTGAACTGTAACCCCGACATGTCATGTGTTATTCAGCTTCAGGGTCGATCATTACCTCCCAGTCATTTCTGACCTTTAGTACAACCCATATGCTCTCACACTAAACAGCTATATAAGGTACTGGTTTGACAAGCTACGATGCTAATGAAAAAGTCAGTGAGCATGCCCAGTTTGTCCCTCTCTCCTCTGGGCGTCAGCCAGCAAAACACTGCTTCCAGTTCTGGAGACATAAGCCCATGCTGGAGAATCTAATACCCCAGTCTTGTTATCACCTAATGGTCAGTAATGAACGATAACAACAGAGATGACAACTGTTAAGGCGACAACAAATTAACCTCCTTCCTCATAGTACCAGCTATCACGGTGGCCGTCTCATTAATGCATATTTATAACTTAGACAAAAATCAAGGACACATCTGTATCTGTACTGGGAGGCTTTTTATAGGAAGTGACCGTCCACCGCATATCCTGTCTACTGAAATATCTCCCTCTGTGCCGGGGATAGAGCTAAAGCACAAGCATATGCTGTGTTTGGATAAGGAGGAACGAGCTGCAGGCCTCCATATTCACACAATACTGTCTTTGAATTCAAGCAACACCTTAGACAAGCACAAACCTGCTTTTATTACTCAGCTTATGAAACTTCACTTTCCACACTCATAATTTGATCAGGAAAAACATAAACCCACAAGTCACAATATTTATATTTACTATTAAGTAACAATGAAAATAAATAAATGTCAAAAATAGGATTCTTAACCCTCCGGTATCCCATCCAGCAAGGCCCTTACTAAGCAGCAAGTGTGGCTTTTTTGGTACACTTGTGGAATAATGTCAAAAAATAATTCATACAGTTTGTTTTTAATTCTTTTACACTTTTTTTTATTTCATCAACTTGAGCCGTACATAAAAATACCAAATACTCAATAACTGTTACATTTTTAACCCCTTAAATGCCGTGTTTGTAATGTAAACAAACCATTTTTTTTTTTTGATGCAAAAAACAAAAAAAAAAAAAAATTTTTCAACATACTACATAAAAAGTGGATCACCCTGACTGATGTGATGGTGTTTCTATTATTTTTTGTTTGTTTGTTTGTTTGTTTGTTTACTTATTCATTTATTTTATTTTTTTATATAAGAGTTGTTTGGGTATACATTAATACTTCAGTAATCACTCTGTTGATCTTTGGTTTTTCTTAAGAAAAATGTATAATTATCTCTTTGTAATTTTTCTGATACATTTGTATACATCTGCAAAACCCAATAAAAAAAAAGTTTGGAAAAAAAAAAAAAAAGTTGATCACATATTATTTCATTTTTGCAGCCTGGCATATGTCAGTGATTAACTCGAACACTGGTTAATTTGCATTATTATTTTTGGCGCCAGGTCAAATGTTCAAAAATACTTGCATCTGTCCCCAAGTGTGCGTAAAATGCACACCTATAAATCAAACTATTAAATATTATATATAGATTTATTTTTCTGCTCTAATTTGATTTTATTTTAGTAAATCAAGGTCAGCCCTAATCATACATATCAAATGGAAGAAATAGTGCGTTTTAGACACACTTGGGAGACAGATGCTAGTCTTGTAATTTGCTTTTGTGTACAATGTGCAAATTTTAGTTGGTGGCCAGAATTTTAAAGATCATGCAAAAATGAACAACTTTTGAATTCTAACCTTATTTAAATTGTGAAAAATAATATGAAGTTTTTTAACATGAAGTGCAAAGTGTGCCTAAAAGGCGCACCCGGATACTGGAGGGTTAATAATATTCACTAAATCAGCAGTTCTCAATCTTTTTCTGTCGGGCCCCCTTTAGAGGACGAAAAATCTCCACCCCCCCCCCCCCCCCCCCCCCCCCCCCCCCCAACCCCAGCAACATTGTAACAGTGGTGCAGTTATAACTTTTATTGAAAGAAACGTCAATATTGTAACAATACTTTTTGCTTTTCCTTTAATAATTTGTTGTTCAAATTAAAAATAACTTAGATTTTTGCTAGAACAATACAAATAAACTCAACCAGACTGCTAAGAGACAATATTTTTCCAAATAAAAATTGGAAATGCGCAATTACCTTACAACTATGACAATAAAGTTACTTTTATTTAGAACAACCAGCAAATTTTGGTAATAAAGATGAACATTTTAACAATATCAGTGGCTGCAATGAGCCCATTTCCATTGCACATCTCAGAACATTAAAGTGCAAACTGTACAAACTGTGCAAAAACAGAAACATTCCACATTTTTCTTGTCCAGTCCTTGTCCATTGTCCAAACTCTTAGTCAAGTCTAGTGACAGATCACCATGGTAGTAGATTTGTTTGTTGTACGTCCCTAAAATGAGTCCAGGGTGCTCCAACACTAAAATATTAGTTCCACCTGCTACATGCTCTAACCTGAAGGAGAAAAAAAACAACCACCCAGGAGAGATCCCATGCCCCCCCAGCATGCCTTCGCGCCCCCCCGGGGGGCCCGCCCCACACTTTGAGACACAGCACTAAATAAATGTATATAGCTCTGCAAATGGAGACTAGAAACCACTGTATTTGAGGAGTTTAAAGCTATATTTTAGTCCAATTAATGTTGTACTGAACATACTGCTGCTGCTGCTGCTGGAAATGTTGAGCCCTGAGGTGCCAATCTGCATGGTATCTGCTTTTACTCGTACATTCTTCTTTTTGACCAGTTTGACTACAGCCTGCAGCTGCTCTGCTCTTCTACAGTTTTAGCTGATGAGTTTTTGTAATACTCGCATGGTGACATTTGACTGATTAATGAAAGGCTACACATGGCATTCTAAAGGTCTGAAAAATGTGATAATGCAACTTTTCTGGCTGCCTATCCCCTACTTTTCATTTCGGAATGTCCAATTACTGGTAATATCAGCGCTAACTCGACTGCTGGCCTGAGGAGGATGTCAGTCATGTTCCTCCTCCAAACCCTTATTCACATATACAGTCACAGCCATGAATACTTGGACATACATTCAACATAAATGACATTAATAATAATGAATTTTGTGTCTGTACATCACCACAGTGGATATGAAATGAAGTAATTACGATATGATTTAGATGTGGACTTTCAGCTTTAACCCATAAATACTAAAACACCCACTGATGACCGAAACTGATCTAAACTGTTTAATACCTGTTGATCCACTAATCTTATTAATACATGTAAATAATTGGTGTAAAATACAGTTTGTCATCTTTTCATGGTCATCAGATATGACCCATTTGGACGTTCAGAGGCTCCATAGTGAACATGGTAACACCGTCATCTTCTACAACATTGGTTCACCAGTAAAACCCATGGAGTTGGATCAATGACAGTGGATGGATACAAGGTTATAATAGTTTTGGATTATTCATTATAGTTTAGTTTTATTTAGTTTAGACTTTTTTTCTCTAATTCAGTTAATTTTAATTAGTTTTTGGGGCAAGTTTGCTAGTTTTTATTAGTTTTCATTTTCTTCTAAATGCTTAGTTTTAGGTTTTTTTTATATCTTTTATCTTCTTCTCTGTCGTATTCAAATAAATCCCAGACAGGACTCTGCTGATTTCTTTCAACTTTATTCTCCATATTTCCAGGTAGACTGGGGACCAGAAGACGACTCTAAACCACACGTGACGACAAGTGACAGACCGTTAAGTGTCATATGGTGCTGCTAGCTAAAATTGCTAGAGCAAAAATAAATCGATTTCGAATCAATCTGACATTGACAAAGACGAAAACAAAGAGAATTTTATCTATAATTTTTATACATTTTAGTTAGTTTTGTGAACACACAATACAGTTTCAGTTAGTTATCATTTTTTTCTTTTAATTATAGTTTTTATTTATTT
The DNA here is from genome assembly GCF_902148855.1 of Sphaeramia orbicularis. Classification (NCBI taxonomy): domain Eukaryota; kingdom Metazoa; phylum Chordata; class Actinopteri; order Kurtiformes; family Apogonidae; genus Sphaeramia; species Sphaeramia orbicularis. The sequence continues at coordinate 32,941,427 of NC_043964.1, read as the reverse complement.
CAGTTAACGAAAATGTTTTTACAATTCTAGTTTTTGTCATTTTGTTAGTTTTCATTAACGATAATAACCTTGGGTGGAAACACTTGTTTTTATGTTCAGTTAATGATATATTTGCTGAAAAAGTCACATTTTCTTCATATTTCTCTGTTTCTGATATAATAACCCTCAACTTTGATCTGTGCTTTTATGAACACCTACATGATCAGTCAAGTAAACATAGGAAAATAGATGATTTTAACTGGAAAAAAATGAAAAATTCAGAGGATAATATTACAATAAATGGTAATAAATCAGTTAAGAAAGGTTAAATATATATAAAAAATAATTTGGGAGCTAACACAAAAGTAACACTGGGTCTTTACGGGTTAATCCAAGAATTTTAACAAAAATTTAGCATTAGCCATTTAGGAATTACAACCATTTTGTCTCTCCATTTTCCAGAGGCTCAAAACAATAGGACAATTGACTGATGAGCAGCTTCATGTCCAGATGTGGTGCATTCCGTGGTTATTCTGGAACAAATTAAACAGATTAAAGGTCTGCATTTGCAATTGGCAGCTGTTGACTTTTGTCATTATGAAATCCATGGTGGTGTCAATGCAGCTGTCCAAATACTTATGGACAGTATCTAACAAATGGTCTTAAAGGGGCCATATTTTGCTAAACCCACTTTTATTAGTCTTTGGTACATTTATTTGTGTATTTGGACCCTTATAGTTCAAAAAGTTTGAATTTGAACCCTCCAGGTGCTGCAAAGCTGTCTTTATATTCATTTTGGCAAAAAATTGAGTGGATTTCTACAACCTGTTTTCATTCCTGCTTAATTTTTTACGTTATATAACTAGTTGCGTCACGACATTTGCACACATAAGGTCAAGACTTCTGACAAACATTTCTCTGAGTGCGACATAATTATTACCCAGATAGCAAATATTTTGGCAGTATTATGGCATACATTTGGTATTTTTGGCTTTCTTTCGGCATTATGAAAACCTTTTGGCTTAACTGTGGTATGATTAAGGTTATCCATAATAGATATGGAGGCACCAGCAATATATGGCAGAGTTATGGCATATGCGTGGTTAACCAAGACTGGGCAAAGAGTGGGATCAAGTATAGGGATGGTATGGCATGGTTATGGCAAGCCAGAAGATTGACTAAAGAGCGGCAACATCTTATTCCATATATGGGTGTGTTTTGGTTGTGTTTTGGCATATTTCTGTAAAGCCAAAACACTAGGCAAAGAGCGGGAATTTCTACCCAGAAGAAAACCCCACTTCATTTTAAAAGCATGATCAACACAATTTTTGGGTGAATTTTGGTCTCTCTTTGGGTCAGTTTTGGTTACTTTTTGGCTGGATTATGGGGATTTGGGGCTTTTCTGGGACAATTATGGCTATATTTTGGAAGTCCGCAGTTAGTTTTGGGTGAATTTTGGCTTCCTTCTGGTTTGATTTTGGCTTGCCTATTTTGGGCCATTTAGGGCCCATACATCCGCCCAGAACTTTGCCAAATGGCATGCCAGGTTTGAGCCAGATTTAAGCCATAATGATTTTGCTATCTGGGTTGTCAGCAGCAGCGGTTGTAATCCAGACTGAAAATATGTCCAAACTTTGAGCTGATGACCTAAAATATTAATTTGTTGGTTGAATGGGACAGAGCAGCACAGCCAACAACCTGGAGGGGGTGGGGCATGAAGTGGTTCATTTGCATTTAAAGGGCCAGCGCTCAAATCAACCTTTCTGGTGTCATTACTCAGAAATAGGGTTGAAGATGGACCTGTGGAGTTAAATTAATGAAGAATTCAGACCCAAGGATAGCATTTACAGTTTATGTAGACCACAGGGAAATGTTTTAAAATGCATCATTCCATTTAAAAAAGCAAAATATCACTCCTTTAAGTGTGATCACAACCTTCCTTTCCAGGGACAAACTTCAAGACCTCCAGATCTAATTTGTGAAATTAAGAAGATGTTTGCAAAATGGATCAGACCTTGAATGCTTCTCCTTGGACATGGCACGTCCATCTTCCTTGAAAAGTTTGTGCTCTCCACTGAAGTGTTTGGAACCATTTATCTGCACAACAGATCAACCCTGCTCTGTTTGTATCTGTGCGACTACACTGAGTACCATTGATTGATGTTGTAGTTACTTTGGGATCCTAATGGCAGTTTTTGCTGAGTGAACAAAGTAAAACACTTGACTTTATGCATACATCTACACATATCACACATATCTGAGCACTGCATTACTGCAAATGTACAATCTGTGTTTAGACTAATGATACCCCCACCCCTGTCAAAAAAAAAAAAAAAAGACAAAAAAAAAGATTGGTGTTGATGAAGTGTGATTATGTTTCGTAGAATTATGCAAGAGAGTAAAACCTTTAAAAAAAAAAAACATGATTTGCAAAATGTATAATGTGAGGACTGTATATTCTTAGTGTGTGCTCAGCAATCTTCGTTATTGCATGAATTGGTAATGTCAGTGCTGTCACCCTCACTCAGTGATTTACAGTTTCAGCATTAAGAGGGGTGTCAACTCCAAAAACAAATGGTCTGAGAGTTAATATGCTGGCGTGCACAACATATGAGCTGTAATTTCAAGGACAAAGCACTGTGACTGCATTAAAACAGTTTTTGTTTTTTTTCAAATATGTGGATATTTCTCACAAAGTAAAAGCAGTGGAAAAGTACAGGAACCCTTAAATAGTAACAAGTTTATCCCAAATGTACTGTTACTGTGACTGGTGATATATTGTGTGGTTACAGCAAACAGGAAAAGGGTTATTTCTAGATTTCAAAACCTCATCCTCCTCATGTGTGAATAAATGTACAGTATTTGATCAACTAGAGATAGACAAAAACACACACTCTTCTTGTTTCGTCCCTCGTCCCCATTCCTCTGGCAGTCACAAAGGTTGAGGAGTGTTAATGTTTCACTTACTCACCCAGTCTATCTGCCAAGTTCCTAAAAATGCACTGTCGGACCTCCTGGAAAGAAAAACTGCTTGTGCAAACACAACCCCTCTGTCTCTCTTTCCCTTTCTGGCATTTTCGATAACTGTCCCTCACATACTGCAATTTGTACTCTGCTGCCTCCTTCTCCACTTTCAGCTTGATTAAAACTGTTAGGGCCTAATTCATTCACTACTTTCATTCACTGCTGCTGCTCCAGTAAAAGTTTAGATCCGTGTAGATGAGACGTTTTCAGCTGATGTTAAGCTTTGACCGACTGTATGTGGTGAGACAGGGGCTCGTCAATGAACGACTGGCCTCGTAGGCTGTTCTGTTAGCCCACCTGAGTCCAGCTCAGCAGTGGAAGACCCTCTAGGTCTGTTGCCGGGTAGAAGCGCTTCTCCACCCCTCGCTGTGATTGGTTCAAGCTGACTCAGTGGCCCCACCTCTTGGAACGCTGGTGTCTTCTCTGGGTACAACAGTCTGTCACAAACATGAGGTGGGTGCAGCTCTATAACAACTAGTCCAGGGCCAGGTATTTGAGAACACAAGGTTTAGTAATCAGACCCAACATCTGTGCATTTTTTTTTTCTCTTAAAGCAGGGGTGTCAAACGGATTTTAGTTCAGGGGCCACATTCACCCCAATATGATCTGAAGTGAATTAATAACATAATAATATATAAATGATGCCAACTCCAAACATTTCAATGTGTTTTATAGTGAAAAAAGGAAAATTACATTATGGAAATGTTTACATCTATAAACTGTGTAACAGATAAAGTTTCAGGTCATCAAGTTGCTATGACAACACAGCAGTTTATTAACCTGATTATTATATTTTAAATTTTTTGGGTTAATTTTATTTTGCACTTCATTATTGAAATATCTGATTTGTTGTAATTTAAGTTGTTTTGTTAAGTCAAATAAGTATTTGTACTAAGTAAGTTCGTCCTGGTCAAAGTTCACGTACAGTCATGTGACCTCAACACAAAAGCGAAGGACAAAGCGGGAGGAAAGGACAGATCTGGCGGGTCTGAACAAAGAACACTATACCCCCATCCCATTTTTCTGTTGGTTATCCAGGCGAACACGGTAACAGTGACTTTTAATTTATGTTTACAGTGTTGTGTATGAATGACGTTTAAGTAAAACCTTGTTTAATTTTCTGTTTGTATTTAGTTTTCACTGTGTTTTCACGGTGTACCACCTATTTTCTGTGAAGAATAAACTTGCTGTGGACATCAGTACGAAGCGTGGACACATTTAATAACCAGCAGTTATAAACTGTCCTTTTAAAAATGTGAGTAAAACAAACAATCATGAAAAAACTGAAATTTATTAAGAAAAAGAAGTGCAATTTTAACTATATTTTTGCCTCTGCTTATCATTTGTAAATGTGCATTACAACTTACAGATCACAATGGATCTGCAAATTTACAAAATATTTTAGTAACTGGCAGAAAATTAGTAAAATTGCACTTACTTCTCTTAACACATTTCTAGTTTTTCATATTTTTTGTGAAAGGCTAGTTTGTAAATTTACACATTTTCATGTAATTTCACTTTTTTACACTAAAACAGAGGAAAAATTTGGAATTGCCATTATTTGTAGGTTTTTATGGTAGTATTTTACTGATCTGACCCACTTGAGACTAAAGTAGGGCTTTTTATGGCCCCTAAAGTAAAATGATTGACTGTTAATATCTTGAGTGTAATTTTTGCATTTCACAAATTCATCCCACGGGCCGGATTGGACCCTTTGGCGGGCCGGATTTGGCCCCCGGGCCGCATGTTTGACACCTGTGTCTTAAAGTTTTTTGCATCTTTTAGAAATCCCTTCCCTGTAGACCACAGGTGTCAAACATGCGGCCTGGGGGCCAAATCCAGCCCACCAAAGGGTTCAATCCGGCCCCTGGGAAGAATTTGTGAAATGCAAAAATGATATCGAAGATATTAACAGTCAAGGATGTTAAAATCATTTTTGTTCATTTCAATCTAAAAATGATCAGACCAGTAAAATACTATCATAAAACCTATACATTTTGAAAACTGCAAATTTTTCTCTTTGTTTTAGTGTAAAACAGTTACATTACACAAGAATATTTACATTTACAGACTAGCCTTTTACAAAAAATGTGAATATCTGAAATCTCTTAAGAGAAATACATGGAATTTTAATAATATTCTCCCTGTTATTAACTGTTTTGTGTATTTTTAGATCCACTGTGATCTCTAAGTTGTAATTCACATGTATAAATAAAAAACTAAGCCGTAATATTGTTAACATTGCACTTATTTTTCTTAAGAATTTACATGTTGTTCATGTTTGTTCGTGTTATGTTTGAGTACAATTCGTAGATGTAAACATTTTTATTATGGAATTTTACTGTTTACTCTCAAAAGTTATTATCCTGTTATTTATATTATTTTACTGGTCTGGCCCACTTTATATCGTATTAGGCTGTATGTGGCCCCTGGACTAAAATGAGTTTGACACCCTTGCTGTAGACAAACGCTTACTTGCATGTACCAACACTGCAGCTGATCACATATTTCAGCATATTTTAGCTGAAGTATGCGGCTCTTTTACATATATAATGGGGGTGGTGCTGTTCACTGAAATAAAAAGTGAATTTAGTCTTTGTAGGAGGAAAAGTTTTGGAAGTTGTCACTCTCACTTTCTTTTTTTAACTATACCAAGGGAGTGACTCATAGAAGAAAATGTTTTCAGACCTAACTTTTAAGAACTCTTAAAAAGCCAAGGATTCTGCTTATGTCTTCATAAAATTACACATTCAAACACAGATTCGCCAGGTGTGAGACTACATAATGCAGTGTTTTCTCTGAAAGTACCAACGCTTAAGGCCTCCAGAGAGACTAATATCTGTTAAAGCAGAGATGTTTGTGTTGTAAATCATGTACATGGCCCTGTCTTCTCCTCAGCTTCTGCCATCTGCCCCTCCACCATGATACACAACCACCTGTCTAACCTCAAACCCTCTTTCATTCTAATCTCTCTCTCCCTCTCTCTTTATCTCAAATTATGTGTCACGAGTGTCCCAGCAGTCTGCGTTGTATCGTAGACAGAAACGGAGCCTGTATGTTGATGTTATTCCACATTCTAATCTGTCGAAATCAGGGCGCTGATGATTTAAAGGACTGATAGTCATGTTACATCATGCACAAAGTAGCTGCGTCTTTTACAATAAAATCACTGCTTTATTAGTTGGATTACCTCCGAGTGCTTTTTAACATCTTTCAGTTTGGCCGCTCTGTTGTTTACTTCCCAGTGCTTCATTTGTCTCTAAAATCCTGCAGAAGATTTTCTTATTAAGTATTCGTCTCAAAAAAGTTTTCAGTTCAGCTTATGGTATTACATCCTCAAATACATGCATAACATCTTAAAACCTATAGTCATGAAGGGAGAAAAACTATATATACAAAGATACAAAAATGTTAAGGTAATTGATGATAAATGTTGACCCTTTAACACCCGATGTGTCTGTGGTGAGCGATCTGAATGTATGATTTAATTTAAATATTAACCCATGAAGACCCAAACATCCACTTTTAACCTAAACCATCTACCGATGTAACTGTTCAATCCCTGTTGGTCCACTAATCTGATCAATTCATGTAAATAATTGATGTGCAGGTGTCAACCACATATTTAACACAATCCTTTTGACAGCAACAAGCAATCAAACTACATGAAGTTTGAGCAAGATATAATCTATAAAGACCCAAACAGCCACCGGTAACCAAAATCATACTGATCTAAACTGTTTAATACCTGTTGATCCACTAATCCTATTAATACATGTCAATAACTAATGTAAAATGCAGTTCGTCATTTTTTCATGGTCATCAGATATGACCCATTTGGATGTTCAGAGGCTCTTTAGTGAACATGGAAACACTGTCATCTTCTTCAACATCGATTCACTAGTAAAACCCATGGAGTTGGATCAATGATAGTGGATGGGCACACTGGGTTTATGTTCAGTACATGATAGATTTTACTGAAAAAACAAGTTTTTCTTCAGTTTTCTCTGTTTTTGATATAATAACCCTCAACTTTAATCTGAGCTTTTATGAACATCGACATGATCAGTGAATTAATGTAGGAAAATACATGGTTTGTACAGATAAAACACAAAATACAGTTATAAGAAATGGTGAAACATCACTTAAGAAAGTTTAGATATAGAAAAAATTTAATTTGGGAAGTGACACCAAAGTTGCGTTGGGTCTTTATGGGTTAATAAAAATTCAACTGTTCACTCAATAGGAACAATTTCAAAACATTCTAATTGAACAGACCGTGTTCTTTCTGTAGACATCTGAGCATGCTCAGTGCATACCCCACGGCCTGTGGAATCGGTGGGCAAAACATAAAGCAGTGAATGAGACCAACTCACTATAAAAATAGATGATTTGGGCTTTTTTTTTTTTTTTTTTTTTTTTTTAAATTACATCGTTTTCCTCGTCGTTTTTTGTTTTTATTGTTGTTTGTAGTGTTGTGGTGATTTTCCTTTATTTTCTTATTGTGTTTTTACCAAGTTTAGACAGTGTAACTGTTTTTTGGAGTTCAACCAGGTGCCAAAAAGCAAATGGACGGATTTTGGAAAAAAAAAGCTCAAAAAATAAAAACTACTGGACTAAAATTCTATTGCTTTTTTTTTTTTTTTTTTTTTTACTTTATTTTTATTGTTTTTTTTTATGTACATTACAAAACAAGACAAACATGGGGGATGTATGAGATACACTGTCTATAATAAACCTTGTGACTAACAATTGTTTTTAGTAGTGTGACGTTGAAGTGAAAATTGTCCATTTCTTCCATTTATCGTGACTCTGTTCTTCTTGAGTCCTCAGACTATGGGTCAGAATCTCCATCTCAAATATTCCATTCACAGTTTGTTTCCAGTCGTTAGTTGTAGGTGATTCTAATCTGCACCATTTTTTGGTAATAGCCTTTTTACAGGCTGCTAATAGTATTTTAAACAAATATCTATTATTTTTTTCTTACATTATTACCAATAATAAAAAATAAAATTCTAATCCTTGTTATTCAGTGTGTTCCAGTTCACAGTTCATGTTCAACATCCTAAATCTCTTACTGTACATTCTGAGTGTCTTATTTAGTTAAAACCTGTCAAACTTCAGTTCCTCTCTTTGTCTTTTTCTGTTTTTCCACCTGTTATGACCCTAAAACACAGTAAAGGAACACAAGCACATACTCACAACAGCTTTTATGACACTGAAACAGACACCAATTCACTACATGTTTACCTGAAATAATGTCTTAGGGGTTGAAGGGTTAAAAAAATCATATACATTCCTTTATTAACGACATTGCGCACGTGTTTTGACTTCACAGAGTCTTCATCGGGGCCGCTCGTTTATGGTATTGCAGAGGTGGATGTGAACATTTTGTTTGAGTCGTTAAAATGGGGAACTGACAGTTTTCAACCTCTGCCAAACAGTTTATTGCATAAGACAAAACAGGACTAGCGTGACTCGGTTGTAACAGTCTGTCATGGTTAATACAGACTAAAAATAATGTTTTATTCATAGTCAGGCTTGCATTAGATTCTTTTTTTTCTTTAAATAAACATGCCAATTCCCTCTGGCGTATAACAGCTAGAGAGTTGGTTGAACAAGTCCCTGTAAGTGGAGGTTGTTCCCTGCTGATACTTGTTCTTTCTCCCTCCCTGTTGGGCCTGTTTCCAAAGGGCACTGCATCACTTGGCCTGGCACCGGCATGGTCTTTCCTGAACTAACATGCACAGAGTGACACACCACACTTACACACACAGACACACAGAGAGAGGCTGCCAAAACCCTGAAGCAGGAGTTGACAAAAAGAGGGAGGAGCTGCAGTGTCAGGTAGTGCATGACTGTCAGCCCCAAAAACGGAGCTACCCCTGCAGACCAGCAATGAATAAAGACGTTTTAAAGAACTTGAACCCATTGTGTGATTGATGTTGAGAAAAGAAGACACTGCAACCAAGAGGAGAACTTGAGCAAGAGGGGTTTAATGGTGCAAACAGTTTCGTGTGTGTGTGTGTGTGTGTGTGTGTGTGTGTGTGTGTGTGTGTGTGTGCATAAACGATAGCCCAAGCTGTCAGCATGGCTATCTGATGTCCTTCCCGAGATTGCAGTTGATCCCAAACAAAAGCAGAGGAGGAGGACAGGGGGAGGAGCAGGCACAGGAGGTGGGCAGTGGAAATTTTTCCTGTAACATTGTCTGAAAGGAGGGGTTTGGGGGGTGGGTGGTGGGGATGCACATGTCCAGACGTATGCCATCATGTTTAATGTAAAACCAGCGCATTACATTTTTACAATGTAAAACAGTGTGCCGTTTAATCTTTGGACAACAAAGAGATAAAGCTCACAGTTGGAATTAACTATGACATCCTTCTAATGTTTTATTCATCAGGCTGAAGGCTGCTGCTTTGTAAGTTGAGACAGGGGAGATTGTTTTAAAGTAAGTCCTTATCATTTGATCACTCAGACATGGCAGCTCCTTCTTTGCGGTGGCCTTCAGGATTACGAAAGCTTGTAGCAGTTATCTATGGAAGTGTATTGCATTCACACAAGAAATAAAATTCGGCTCTGTTTTTCCGAATTAAGAAGATAATTATCTTGTAATTATGAGAAAAAGTAAGTTAAAAAAAAATTTGGCTCGGTTTTTCTGAATTAACGAGATACCGTTTTCTGAAAATATAAAAATTCGGCTCTGTTTTTATGAGATAATTATCTCATTCATTCAAAAAAACAGAGCTGAATTACATTTTTTTCAGAAAACAGTATCTCGTTAATTCAGAAAAACAGAGCTGATTTTTTTTTTTTTTACTTATTTTTTCTCATAATTACGAAATAATTATCTCATTAATTTGGAAAACAGAGCCGACTTTTTTTTTTTTTTTTTCGGAAAACAGTATCTCATTAATTCAGAAATTCATAAAAATAGAGCTGACTTTAATTTTTTTCAGAAAACAGTATCTCATTAATTCAGAAAAACAGAGCCAATTTTTTTTAACTCATTTTTTCTCGAAATTACAAGATAATTATCTCATTAATTCGGAAAAACAGAGCCAAATTGAATTTTTTTCGGAAAACAGTATCTCGTTGATTCAGACATTCTGAAAAACAGAGCCAAATTTAATTTTTTTCAGAAAACAGTATCTCGTTAATTCAGAAAAAAAGGGGTGAATTTTTTTTTTTGCTTATTTTTTCTCGTAATTATGAGATAATTATCTCATTAATTCGGAAAAACAGAGCCGATTTTTTTGTTTTTTTTCAGAAAACACTATCTCGTTAATTCAGACATTCAGAAAAACAGAGCTGAATTTAATTTTTTTTCAGAAAACAGTATTTCATTAATTCAGAAAAACAGAGCCAAATTTTTTTAAAACTCATTTTTTCTCATAATTACAAGATAATTATCTCGTTAATTCAGAAAAAAACAGAGCCAAATTTGATTTTTTGTGTGAATGCAATACACTTCTGTAGTAATCAGAAAAAAAAAAAAAAAAGGAGGCCAAACTTTGGAAAAAACATTGGGTGATTTCTCAGCCTCCCAAGCCAAATATGATCAAGGTCAGAGATCTGGAAAAATACACACACACCGAAAAAAAATTTGAGAAGGGTCAGCGCTGCCTTATCACAGGTCAGAGCAGGCTGCACCACAACACCATGACCACAGGAGTACACTTTGACTTGTCCTCTGTCCCTCCATCCCTTCATCCTGTGCTCCCTCTATCGCTTAACCACCTGGCATCAGGCAGCACGTTCCCCTTCCATCTGCTCTTATTCTCAAGCTGAGGAAACACTGAGGGACAGATGGATGCATGAAGGGGTCGGAAAAATAGGAGTAGGAAAAGTAAACAGTCAGGTCAGCGCTGTAAGCAGCTGAGTATCTTTTATCAGCTTTAGATTAACAGAAAGCCAGAACACCACACGATAGCACATCGACTAATAAAAAGTCAGCAATTATTAACTTTAGTCTGAGGCCCAGTTTAAGGTCCAGTAAAGTGTGGAATTTATAGGTTCAGCTTTAGATGCCTCGGACTTTTTTTAATCAGTATTTTCATTGATTTATTCCTATCAGCTGCATACCTGAGAAATGTCAAAATAAAAAACATGTTGAAGCCTGCAGTCACCGCTGGCTATTATATTGATTGGCTTTGGCTTTTCTTATTGATTTAGATTAAAGCACTTTTCCTACCTGACAGCCATCTGTCATTTTTTACGATTCAATCTAAGAAAGAGGCTTTTCATTGTAATTTGCTGAGGTCTTGACCAGCATGTTTGTGCTGTCCGTTTTAATGAAGCAGCTCTGGTTGAACACTCTGATGGGAATGCACTGGTGTAATTGAAATAATATATATAAATTGAGCACAAGACATGCAATCAATGTGTGTTTTGGGATTTTTCGACCGCGTTGTCAAACATATGGTGCATAATTGATGTTTGCTTGCATCGATAATGGGCGGTGCAGTGCATAAAGCTGAGGTAACTACACTCTGAAGGGCACAACGTGTACTGACATTTGTTTACCATAATCATTTGGTGGCTGTCACACAGACTGTGTGTGTGCATCCGTACGAGGCTGAATGAGAATTAGATGCTTTCTTCCCATCTCTGATGTCAGAGACACAACCTGGCAATTTAATGTCTCAATTGATATGTGCAGCTCAAGTAATCTGTGCAGGAACACTGTGCTGCTGTGCTTCCTTGCCCCTCACATTTCTATTTCCCAGCAGCCACAGGGATGTAAATCAGTTTAGGTGTAAATACATACACAGGCTGCACTTCAAGGGATTTGGAATTCACGTCTTTGAATGGATTGTCAGAGGTTTAATTTGCAGCGTTTGTTGTATAATCAAAAAGATAACAAGATCCGTGGAGAAACAAGGCTTTCAAACTTAGTTCTTGCATAATGAATTAACAGAGTGGAGCGTGTTTGGCATCACCTATACGATTCCCAGAGGGGGCATAGCACTCTAAATGAGTGCAGAGGGGAGAGGCCAGACCAGGCCATTTAAAGTCAAACGTGAGCTCACTGCTGAGGGGACACTCACAGCTTCCAACGCAGACCACGGCAAGTGTTCTGTTTTCAAGTCCTCCAGCGTCTGACATATTCTCAAGAACTCCCTTTGAAAATGGTCAGTTCTCCAATCCTTTCACTGAAAGGACAGTCCTTCCACTCATCACTCTGTGCAGCCACATGTCAGTAACTTTCAGGAATCAAAAGGACTTTACTGTCATTGTACTGCAGAGCCAAACAACAAAAAGAAAATAGTATTCCCTGAATATAAATATAATAGAAAAATATATATTTGGAGAACATGTTATTTTAATAGTCACAAAATAGAGATCTGTTGACACCTAGAACAGTATTAGCATTATGCAACACTAACATTTTATACTTACTCAATAAATTGTATCTCACCACATTTGTAATAACTATTAAACGAGCAGTGATTATTACAAATGTGAGAGTTGTCCATGCTTATACTGAAATTATAACAATCAGGTACATTATGTAATAACCAAAATAGCTGAAAAAGAAACAATAAACAGATCAGCTTTTTACTGTGTTTATTTTACAAATGCAGTTTATTTTATTTGTAGCAATGAGTCAGGGATATTATATATTGTATTCAGGCAGCTGACTGCTAATGTTATGCTATAATAAAATTAACATGTTACGTTTTAGAGAGCAATCACGTAACTTTGTTAATCATTTATTTACAGAATCAGAATCTGCTTTAGCCAAGTTTGTGCACACTAACAAGGGATTTGACTCCAGGTTATCCTTAAAAATAAATAGAACATAGAATAAAATCAAAAACTTGGTGAGTCAAAAATAAATAAATGAATAAAAAAAATGTTTGTACAAATAGTGTAAGATAAAATAGTATAAAGACTATAAAACAGTTATATAACTATGTAAAACAACAACAACAACAACAACAACAACAACAACAACAAAAACATGAGATCTCTTCTTCTAGGGAGTCCTGGTTAAAATAGCAGCAGCAAATATTTTCACATAGAAAACAAGTTCACATAAAATAATAAAAAATGAGAAGGAAAGAAGTAAGACAGAGGGAAATAGACCAAACCAGTGATATTCGTACCTCATACGCAACTACAATGGGTTAGGGTTAGTGTCCATATTACTCAACAATTCCATTTTACGTTGCACATTACAGTTTATTGCTGCACCTTACTATTTTTCTACCATTTTTGTTTTTTCTACTTGTAATTTATTATGCATAGTGTGTTTACTCTTGTATTCTGTGTTGATCTTACATTCTCTTTTTGCTGTCTGTCATGCTGCTGCACTACAATTTCCCAGTTTGGGATCAATAAAGTCTGTCTGTCTGTCTGTCTGTCTGTCTGTCTGTCTGTCTGTCTGTCTATCTATCTATCTATCTATCTATCTATCTATCTATCTATCTATCTATCTATCTATCTATCTATCTATCTATCTATCTATCTATCTATCTATCTATCTATCTATCTATCTATCTATCCTAAAAGCACTTTTTACTGTCTGAGAGGCAGATTAACTGTATCAATATTAAAAAGTACTCTATCAATATTTTAGGTATTTATTCAAATGCAGATTTTGTGGAGGTTCATTTTAGTTTTTTTGTTTTTCTGTTTTGTTTATATTTTATTTATTATTATTTAACACTCTTTTATTAAAAAAATGTTTGTTCCTTTGTTGGGATTGAACTAAAATAATGTTATGATGTTAGTTCTGAACTAATAGAATATGAACATTTGAACAGGATCTTAAACTGTAATGTCTGTAAAACATAATTTAAGTTTTAACACAAGAACATTTTGTGATCTAGCATTAGATCCTGTTGGGATCAAATAAAAATGTGTTTAGTATTTATGCAAATTTCGGGTGTAATTCAATTCTTCAAGGAAATAATCATTTAAAAAAAAAAGGAACAAATAAACAAAAAATTGCCTTTTTAACAGTATCATGATATATCGTGATATATCGTGACAATACACACAGCTAATAGCTATTGATGTAAGAACTGAAGTGATTTTGTTTTTTATGAGGAAAACCATGAAAAATGGATAGATATTAGCTCTGAAATTAAACTCTCATGAGCTATTTTTGTTGTTATCATTATATTTATCCAAACAAATGTACCTTTAGTTGTACCAGGCATTAAAATAAACAAGAAATTGAAGAAAACAAGGGGTGGTCTAATAATTTTTTCCACAACTGTATTATGTAATGCAATGTTTTTACATACTGAGTTTGTCATCAGTGTGCCTCTAATTTGAGTGAATAATCTTCTTGTTTATTTTGGTTTGGACTGATGTTTTCGGTTTTCTGACATCTTTGGTGATATGTGGTCATCGCTGTGGTGTTCTGGAGCATTTCTCAGAGATTACTTGGCAGCAGTGTTACCACAGTGTGACTTTGATTCACTGGACTGACAGCCGTTCACTGAGCCCAAAACAAACACCATCTACTGTTGGCCAATACACTGTAAATAATGGAGCAGTAATACACAGTCTACATAAATACATTTTTACATCATTGCTATTCATCTTTGAAAAAAGAAAAAGTTGAAATCACATCTCATTTATCATTTCATTACAAAATTATGTTGGAATCAAGCATCATTGGTCTAATTGCTGAGTTAAAGCTGCAAAAGTCAAACTTCTGCAAAACATAATTTACCAAACGATGCTCTTCCAGATGGATTAAAGACGTATGAGTGTCAGAAAGCATCCAAAAAACCAGGAGGCTGCTGTTAGGTCAATTAGAGCTTTCATCACTCAAATCAAACACAGCAGAGCCAGGTTTAGTTCAGTTAATATTTAGCAGAACAGTCTGACTGGATGCTGAACAAATGGCACTAGACTCTTTTCTCCTTCTCCTAAATGACCTGTGATTCAGCTAATCCACGTCTGCGTAGATTCACTCTCTAAAGGTAGTCGTTCCACATTCAGATGATTTCACAGCTTGTGGATCAGTGACGAGTGACTTGTATGAATTCATTGTGACGTCACTGTGGTATTAACATGATTTTCACTCATATTTATACAAAGAGAGACTCACTAAGCCATGCAAATTATGGGAGATGACGCACCACCACTTATTTATATACAGTAGTGGAAAAAAATATTAGACCACCCTTGTTTTCTTCAATTTCTTGTTCATTTTAATGCCTGGTACAACTAAAGGTACATTTGTTTGGACAAATATAATGATGACAACAAAAATAGCTCATAAGAGTTTAATTTCAGAACTGATATCTATCCATTTTCCATGTTTTCTTGATAATAACTAAAACCACTTCAGTTCTTACATCAATATCTATGGCATTGTACTGACAAAAACAGTGCTTTTAGGCATTCCATGTTTTCTTTTCTGTCTGTTTTAGTCACATGATACACACAGGAGTTAGTACTTGATTGCATAACCATTGTTTTTGATGACTTTTGATGGTCTAATAACACTGGTCAACAACAAATTTATTGTTGAAGTTTTTTGAGCTGATTTAGGATCATTTTGGTGTGCTGAATCCAAAAATCCCATTAATTTTGCTCAATCAAGTCAACTTTCTGAACTATGCTACATATTGGCTTTTTAACATTTTTGCTTACATTTATGGGCATTTTCACATCATATGATTCAAAATTCTTTCATATTTCTTGCAATAAACGAGTTCTGAAGATTTTACTTTTGCCAATTTATGATTAATGTTTTTTTTTAATATTACAGGTGAATGAAATGGCTTTGACTAGAAGATCTTGCAAAAATAAGCCTGACGTATTCTGCTACATCTGAAGTGAATACACCATTGTACCTAACAGGAATCAAGTCACAAGTTTCATAAAGTGCGCTTACTAATCTTATTTTGGTATTAATTATTATATTTTGGGAGAAGATCAAATTTTTCAAAATCAAATTAGCAGAAAAACCTGACCTGATTGAGAAAAACAGATGTCATTTTTGGATTTAGCGGTGCAAAATGGTCCTAATTCAGTTGAAAAAACCTAGACAACTTGCAAAAAACATTTTTTTATAACCCAGTGTAATGTCCTCCACGACTGTATTTAACTACTTGTTAATGCAAATACATGAAGCTCAATGCATTAAGGCCCCTTTTCCACTGCAGGAATGTTTATCATTTGACCAGGATTTTGCCAAACCTCAGTGTGTTTCTACCAAAATTGCCTGGGGGAAAAAACTTTCCCTCAACCCCAAACTTCTCCTGAACAAAGGACCTAGCAAGACTTTTCATATTCCCATGAATACTTAATGGTGTGGCTGTGTGGCTTGCAGCGTTCCACACTGATGTTCAGTCACAATGTTTAAGCTGCTGTGCAGCTGCAAGTTTGTTTATTTCATTTCTTCATCCTTCAGTTTGTTAGGGTTTTGCCCATTTGGAAAATACAGGAAAAGAAGAGAAGCTACAAGACGTGGACAGTGATGTCAATTTGTCCTACAGCGACCTTAATATGCTCAGGAAAGGGTATTCGGCTAGCTCATACAAGTGCATTCCAATTATCTGTTTGCAAATAAGTTCAAAAGAGCCTGAACCATATCAAACTTATTTGTCAAATATGCTCAAAAGAAATGTTCGAGTTGGCGACTTGAAACCACAGAGCTTCATTTGAAAATGTTCTGTAACTTTGAGGCGTGCACTGGAAAAAATCTAAATCTTACCAAGTGTATTTTTCTCATTTCTAGTCAAAATATCTCGTTACACTTAAAATAAGACATAATCACAGAAAGAGTACCTTTTCAGTGAGATATAAGAACTTAATTTTAGAAAATAGATCTTGAAAATCTTATTTCAAGAAATCTTGCCAAGATAATTTTCACTTGTTCCATTGGCAGAATTTTTTGCTTGAATTAAGCAAAAAAAAAAAAAAAAATCTTGAATTAAGCAAAAAATTAAGCAAAAAATGTGACACTAAAAATTAGATCAAAAAATTTTTAAAATGTACTCAATCTGTTAATTACACAGATGATTGTAAAGTTTGAAGTATTAGATTTTCATTATTTTGTGAATTTTATTGATATTTATGAGTTTGAACATTTGTCCACATGTTACCACAAAAATACCAATTTTAAATTTTCATGTTACTTATAACTCAGATATTTAAGTGAAACTTTCAGAAAGTAATGGGTGATGCACTGCAAAAATCAAAGTCTTACCTAGTGTATTTTTCTCATTTCTTGTCAAAATATGTCATCACACTTAAAACAAGACATAATCACCTAAAGAGCTTTAATGAAGCAAAAAAAAAAAATCTTGAATTAAACAAAAAAATCGGCCAATGGAACAAGTGAAAATTATCTTGGTAAGATTTCTTGAAATAAGATTTTTAAGATCTATTGTCAAAAAATAAGTTCTTATATCTCACTGAAAAGTTACTCTTTAGGTGGTTATGTCTTATTTTAAGTGTGATGAGATATTTTGACAAGAAATGAGAAAAATACACTTGGTAAGATTTGGATTTTTGCAGTGTGGCAGAAACGCCCAGGTAAATAAATTACTGAAAAGAAAAAAGTTCCTGAAAATGTTGGTGAAAAGGAGGCTATGGTCAAATCAAACATCAGAGTGCAGAAGAAAGAAGAACATTTTTGTTGCCAGATGGGTTGGATGAGTAATCCAGAAACTGCTGATGTCCTGGGATTTTCATGCACAACCATCTCTAGGATTTACAGAGAAAATACTGTCTGCAAAAGATTAAATATCCAGTAAGTGGCAGATCTGTGGGTGAAAACGCCTTGTTGATGCTAGATGTCAGAGGAGAGTGCCCAGAGTGGTCTCAAATTGATAGAACGGCAGCAGTAACTGAAATAATCACTGGTTACACATGAGGAATGAAGAAGAACATCTCTGAATGCGCAACACATCGAAGCTTGAAGCAGATGGGCTACAGCCACTCAGGGTACCACTTCTTTCAGCTAAGAACAGGAAAACAATGCTATTATTTGAACAGGAAACAAAGATCAACAAAATTACTGAACAGAGGACTGTAAAAATTGGTCTGAGTTGTGATTTCTACTGCAACATTCGGACGGTGGGGTCGGAATTGTGTGTAAACAACATAAAAGCATCAACCCATCCTGTCCTGTGTCAGGTTAGAAGTCTGAGGAAGTGGGGGGTCATTTTTTGGCACACTTTGAGCCATTTAGCACCAGTTGAACATCGCTAAAACACCATAGTCCAGTGGTTCCCAACCTTTTTTGGCTCATGACCCCTAGGTGAATATGATGGTATAAGTAAAAGTTTTCTAAATTATGCCAGATCGTATTTTGCCTTGTTCCCATTGCCATTGTGAACATCTGTACCAAAAATTGAGCCAATAGGATGCCAGTAAAGGGTGGCGCACTTTTTCACAATTTTTATTGTTCTACATAAGAATGCATAACTTTCGCAGAAACATAACATGAACAATACAAAGATAAATCTGCTCATTAATGATCTTTCCCAGTCTCCCAGTACTTCTGCTACATGCGTTACAACATTAGAACAGTTCAAACACTAGATTCCATGTATGATGACTTTGTTCTCTTTGATACTTTATCTCTGTGTCTTTGCACAATGCAGAGTAAAAATTGCTTTTGGTCTTCATTTCGCACAGATTGTTGACAGTGTTTAATAAGGACAAAGCCTCTCTCTGCACTGTCATTGATGATCTTCAAGGAATAGACTTTTTGTCGCAGATTCTCATCTGTGAGAATGGACCTAACATCATCAGGGTTACTTGTGCTGTTAATTTGGCCTTCAGTAAGAACTTCAAAGAAGTGGATTGAACGGCGAGTGATGAGGCTGGAGATGGTAGTTGTACTGTTCTTGCGGGAGAAAGACTTGGCATCAAGTCTTTTGAGCATCTTCCCAGGGCGTCTTTCAAGATTTCTCAGCATTGCCTCCTTTTCTTCAGCATCAATGCGAGCATTAAAAATGCTGGGGCGACGAGTTCTTCTGACAGATACCACAAATGTCGTCCAATGCTCTTCAGTGCGGCATCTGCAGTGCTTTTATCTGGATATAGATGCAAACTCTGGATCAAGTCCAAATCATTCTTTGGAGCATGTGTTGGCAGGGAAGCCTCATGCCAAAACATTATGTAGACGAAACAGACGACGTCGGTAACTTTCATCACGGATTGCTTCTGCTTCAATGTCAGACTTGTCTGGGCCTTGAATAAAGTTATTTTGATGCAGTAAATAGCCTTAGCCATCCACCATGCCTGCTGGAAAGCTCCTGGTGCTCGAAAATGGAACGTTAACAATTTCAAAATTGTGAAAAAATGTGCCATCCCTAAATGTGCAGCAATTGACTCCATTTTTTGTACAGATGCTTCTAATATCAATTGGAACAAGGCAAAAAGCAATCTGGCAAAATTTGGTGAAAGTTAATTTTGTGAACCACCCAATTAACATCACAAATTTCTGGCGACCCCAGACATTTAAAATGGAGACATTTTTTTGCTAAAATTAATTTGTTTTTGATCATGTAATAGTTTGCTATACTATGTTGCAAATAAATTTTAATTTTAGACAACATTTAGTCTATATAATGTATATTATTATGGACGGAGGCAGTAAAGCCAGGTGTAGATTACTGCACAAAGTGAGAATTTGATTTTCCTTGGTCAGGATATGTACAGTCAGTCCAGCTTGGATTTACAAGGCTGACAGTTAATACTGAACAAACAAGAACTCAAACTATGAATTATGAAAGAGCTGCAGCATCTGAAACTGACCACAATGAACATTTGAAAGATAAACAGTACCACAGTGCTTCAGTTTCAGCTTCACAGTTTGTCATGTCTTTTATGGATTGGGATTGTCTCTGTCAACTCACCATATATTTTTTATTAGTAAGTTTGTTTGTTTGTACTACTTTACTAGAAATTTCAGGTAACCCCAGTTGAATTCCAGGTGACCCCATGTGGGGTCCCGACCTCAAGGTTGAGAAACACCGCCATAGCCCATGTGAGTATGGCTGCTGAACATGTTCATTAACAGGGTGCTTGCGCAGGTCTTGAAAGTCTTAAAAAGTATGGAATTTTGAGACGCTGGTTTCCAGACCTTGAAAAGTCTGGAATTTTTTGTGTGAAAGTCTCAATAAACTACAGAAAAAGAATCTCACATAGTTGAATTTTGGAGTTCAAAGGCACATAATCTTGTAAGATAAGAAATACATGAGGAAAGCATCTAAAAAACCTGATATGATTTGGCTCTGGATTCTAGTGAAACATGTTTGTGTGATATCCATGCACTTTTGTGGTTTTCATATGTTTTGAAAACTTTTCTGTCAGTAAAGCATAATTTCCTGCGAATTATGCATCCATTCATTCATACATTTATTAAAATGAACTTTTCTACTACACACAACAGGTACAATCTCAACCAGAAAAGTAGACACGTAAGTATAAAAGTACATAGAGTCAAGGTCTTTGGGAGAGAATAGCAGTTTTGAAAAAGTCTGGAATTTTTATTTGGATAAAGAGCAAACACCTGCTAAAGCTCACATCATCTCAAACTGATTTCTTGAACATGACAGTGAGTTCCCTGTATCCAAATGGTCTCCACAGTCAGATCTCAGTAGAGCATCATGTGCATCCGACAAATCTGCAGCAACTGTGTGATGTTACCATGTCAATATGGACTAAAGTATTTAGTACAATAAAAATGGCACTTCACTAATCTAACAGCATGAAAGTATAAATGCTGCAGGAGGCAAATATTAGGGAAGACAGTGCAGAATTTAACAGTACAGAACCTTCTACTGCAGCTTTCTCCGGTTTGTCCAAATCAAAAGACTAACAAGTGGTGCCAAGCACAATAAACCCCGCCCCTTGCATGTATTGTAACTTATTTTGGCATCAATCCAGCTGATGTCATCATGTCTATGCATACAATGACATCAGCATATCAACTGCCTCTATATATGTGCCAAGTTTGGAATAAATTGAAACAAAATTGATGTTTTTATAGACATTTCAAATTTCACCCATTATAAGTGAATGGGAGAGAAAAAAAAAAATTCATAAAAATTTTTAACTTTGACCTACTTTTCCCAAAATGTAACCACATCTATTCTTGGTCACTGGCAATCTATAAACTCAATTTGGTATGAATTCAACCTGTAATTTTGCTGCTACAGATATGTGAAATTTCACCCATTATAAGTAAATGTGAAAAAGAAAGATTAAGAAAAATTCATTAAAAAAAAAAAAATTGAACTTTGACCTACTTTTCCAAAAATGTAATGAGATCTATTCTGGGTCACTGGCAATCTATAAACCCAGTTTGGTATGAATTCAACTAATAGTTTTGCTGCTAGAGTGTTAACAAACAAAGAAACAAACACAGAAACTGAACCAGAAACAATACCCCTTGCCTTCCCTTTGGGGGGGGGGGGGGGGGGGGGGGGGGGGGGGGGGGGGGGGGGTAAATATATATACATTTACTTTTACATTTATGCATTTGGCAGATGCTTTTTTCCAAAGCGACTTACAGGGGAAAACCAAAATAAAATAAAATAAAATAAAATAGAATAAAATAAAAGAATAGATTAACCCTTTCATGCATGAACTATGAGAACCTTAATGGGTCAAAACACAGTAATGTCCTGTCAGAGTGCAAACTTTAATTGACTGCCATTCTAACATTTATTTCACTATAAAGTACCTCCTTGTTTGGGATAATCCCTTATGGTCCAACAAAAGCAAAAATGAATTTAAAAGTAAAAATGTGGGTCAAATTGTCTCTAAAATGTCCCGTCAGAGAGATTTTGAATACTGTTTTTTGACCCTAATCAAGATATTTTTCCTGAGTGTTTTTATTCCTCTTTAGGCATAAAAAAAACCCAATGTGATTGAAAACATTTTTATGACCCTAGTTTTCATGGAGTTGCAAAAATATCCACTCAGCTGTACATCATACATTCTATTTTTGAAGCAAAGAAACATGTATTTACTGATACACTGTGTGAAAAGTATGAAATATTTTTTTTTAAAACGCTGTTAATCTGGTGTTTTGTCACATTTTAACAAACTCTAATATTAGTTATTACTCACTTTATGGAGATAATTTGCAAAAAAAAAAAAAAACTACAGTCTAATAACAATAACAAGCAATTGATTTCCACTCAAACATGTTAGTGCAGATCAGGTTTATTAAGAATAGTAAAGTTACAGTAATGGTCTGAATGTCAGTGTATGGGATGGTGCATAAGTGTCCACTGTGCTGGCTGATATGGAACTAAAACAAGAAAATCCATGAATATACAAGAGAACAGCTGGAGAAGAACTGTCCACCGGAGTGACCACTGTGCATGAAAGGGTTAAAGACATAAAGAAGCTGTACAATTGAAAACAGTGTCGTACAGAAGAATAAAAAAGCAAAATGACCGACTAAAATGCAAGAGTAGATTAAGAAGACATAAAAATAGCTGTACAATTAAAACTGTGAAATAAAAATAAAATATGTAAAATTTACAATGAACATTTAGTTGTTTTTTCTCAGCAGGCACTACGTCAATTGTTTTGAAACCAAACATATATTGATGTCATAATCATACCTAACACTATTATCCATACCTTTTCACAAACTTTTGCCCATATGAGTAATCAGGAAAGCAAACGTCAAAGAGTGTGTGATTTGCTGAATGCACTCGTCACACCAAAGGAGATTTCAAAAATAGTTGGAGTGTCCATAAAGACTGTTTATAATGGAAAGAAGAGAATGACTATGAGCAAAACTATTACGAGAAAGTCTGGAAGTGGAGGAAGCAACAAAAAAACGTGCCAAAGCTTTTATTAAAGCTCTCAAATCCAAAATCCTAAAGGATCCAACCAAATCCATGAGAAAAATGGCAATTGAACTTGAGGTAGACAACAAGACCGTTAGAAATGCAGTAAAATATGATTTGAAGTTAAAATCTTACACAAGAACACCAAAACACTTGTTAACAACAGCAACAAATTCAACTTTAGCAATTTTTGGGAATCATGTTTATGGCCGCCTTCTAGCCCAGATCTAAACCCTCTGGATTATGTTATTTGGGGCGTTTCAGAACATGCTACCAATAGAACATCTCACAGCAATGTCGACTTTCTTAAAGATACTATTAAAGAAGAATGGGAGAAGTTGTCACCCGAATATTTGAGGAACACTTGCGCAAGTTTCAGGAAGCGTGTGAAGGCAGTTATTGAGAAAGAAGGAGGACACATAGAATAAAAACATTTTCTATTATGTACATTTTCTTGTGGCAAATAAATTCTCATGACTTTCAATAAACTAATTGGTCATACACTGTCTTTCAATCCCTGCCTCAAAATATTGTAAATTTTGCTTCCCCACCCTGTATGTATAGAATATGTAGATGCAACTATGGAAAATTAAAGACAAAAATCCAAATGAGAGCTTCCATGTTGTTTTTGTGTGTAAAGTAGAGACTCATTTGATGGTGTATTGACAGATCTCATAACATATGGACTCCACTATATCTCTGAACATCACAGCTGGAGTGTGTATGTGTGTGTGTGGGGGGGCGCCACCATATTAGTCACTTCTGTTCTGTAGATGTATGTCAAACTAGATGTGAGTGTAATATTCTGTGTTCAGACCAGGCATGGGAGTAGCACTTCAGTCTTATTAACTCATGAGTTTGTCGATTCATCCGCCTCTCATGCCCCAGTTTATATCCTCGGAGATGTGTCATATTTTGCTAGAATTATGATCACTGAGTTTATGTTTAACACAAAATATCAGATGATGCTTCATTGTAGTCAGTCTGCAGTAAACTAAAAACTCACTAAGTCTTTGTTATAGTATTTCTCTGTCTAGACATTACATTTGTTGGTATGTTGCCATGGTATCAGCCCAGAAACATGACAAAATGCATAGTCTATTGTCAAAAAAAGTATAATTTCTTTGACTTCTAACCAGCACATGAACCCTTGCAAGAACACACTGAAATAGTAATGGAAGTAACAGACTATTGTTTTCTAAATAAAGGAAGAATCTATCTGGAGGAGCACAGCCTTGGACAGTCTGAGCGGGTTCACCTCTGCTGAAAACACCTGCTAGAAAATCATCATACGTCAACATTTTTTTTTCCAATAAACTGAATTCAAATAATTAAACTGGTATTTAAAGGGTTAAAATCCTGAAAATTGTTGAATGTTTGGTAGTTTTGAATAGGTTTAAGTTGTTTAACCCATAAAGACCCAAACATCATCACGACCAAAACCATCTGATCATCTGAAAACCTAAAGTGATCTAAAATGTTTTATATCTGTTGATCCATTATTCCTATCAATACATGTAAATAACTGGTGTAAAATGCAATTTGTCATCTTTTCATGGTCATCAGATATGACCCATTTGGACGTTCAGAGGCTCTGTAGTGAACGTAGAAACACCGTCATCTTCTACAACATTGATTCACCAGTAAAACCCATAGAGTTGGATCAATGACAGTGGATGGACACACTTGGTTTATGTTCAGTTAATGATAGATTTTACAGAATATGTCACTTTTTCTTCAGTTTTCTCTGTTTTTGATATAACCCTCAACTTTAATCTGAGCTTTTATGAGCATTTTAATGATCAGTCAATTAAATACAGGAAAATACCTGATTTACACTGATAAAATACAGAGAATACTGTTATAAGTAATTTAAGATAAATCACTTAAGAAAGGTTAAACACAGACATTTTCATTTGGGAACTGACATAAAAGTAGCACTGGGTCTTTATGGGTTAAGAGATTTATATACATAAGATAAGATAAGATAAGATAAGATAAGATATTCCTTTATTGATCCCACAATGGGGAAATTCACAGTGTTAACAGCAGCATAGAAACATACACATAGACATACACATTCACGTAAAACAGTCATATAAATTTGAATAAAAGAAAAAAGTGTTTAAAAAAGGAGAGTGCAATACATACATAGGTCAAATATCACTAGTTTTCTTCTAAATAAAATGTTGACATTAGAAAAAGTGCAGTAATAAAGTGTAACAGCAGTGAGATTAAAAAATGTGGTTATAATGGAAGTCAATGGGGCATGTTTGTCAAAGAGGGAAACCAGAGGGAGTATCTGACACTACAGAAAAAAATATTAATGCAGTCAAATCAATTTTGTCGCTAATCTTTGACCTATCCAAGGCTCTAATAACCACCAATTTTTCATCTTCTTACTTTTTATTTTATGGAAAATTTTCCATTTTATGTGGTTTTTTTTTTTGTTTTTTTTTTTTATAAATCAGTTAGAATTCAGATTATTAAACTGGCACTTAAAGAGTTAAAATCCTAAAAACTGTTGAATGTTTGGTAGTTTTAGCAGGGGGCAAGTAGTTTAAGAGATTTATTAAAAAAAAAAAAGCAAGAAAAAGGGTTGATATATGATTATTATTATTATTATTATTTTTATTGATTTATTCTGAGTATGGAAATGGTACACACTTCCTGATTGCTTCTAATTGACTTCTTTGCACAACATAATATCGAAATGAAAATTAGAGGACGCAAAAAAATAATAATACACACACAAAAAAAAGAAAAAAAAAGTCATATTCAAAAAGGAGTGAGAAGAAGCATAGTTTTCACCCCTTTGTCTAAACTAGCAATATGTATTTATATATATACACACACACACACACACACACACACACAAATACACATCCACATATACATTCAGATACATTTATGCATAGACATACCCTTCCATATACATACATAATACATACACATATATACATATACACACATGATTTTATTGACGTTACTGCCTGTTATTTCAGGCTGAAAGCTGTAACACAGCCAAAATGATCACCAAATGAAGAAAAAATAGACAGAAAAATTTACAAAAATACCCATACTCCATGTAAATCTACTCCCTTTCTGGTCATTTAAAGAAAGCTACAAGAAATTTACACTGAAACAGCAACATATGGAGCTGGTTCTCATATGGATTTCTCAGTTAAGATTAAATCCCATTTCTCAGAATCAGTTAGGTCCATAGTCACTGTATGTATGTCTAGTCTCTAAATTTTTCCCACCCACTACCGCAGTAATGCAGAGCGATGGCCTGCTGGAGGTGAAGCAGTGGACGTATATTATGTTCTCCATGCTCGCTGCACTCCGACTCTGATTCATATTAGTGCCATAAAGCAGAGGGTTAGGGCACTTTAAGACAGGGCTGGTATAAATCCCATAGTCCAGAGCTGATGAAAATAAATATTGCTTCTCACACATCAGTTTCTAAACACTGTGTACCGAGCACTTATAGCAGCTCATCACACATTTTTGCTTTTGCTGTTTCTATTTTGAGTGATAAAGTCGATGTAAAGACACTATTCTACTTGTGTTGTTAGTAGCGTGGATACCAGCAGGTAGACGCTTATTCCACAGTGACACAAAGCCGGTGTGGTGACCTTCACGCTGTTAAGCCATGTCTATCCAATCTTTCAGCCCCCCCTCGGAGACCGTCATAAAACACACACTGCTCTGACACCTCAGGGTGCAAGGTGTGGGGGCGAGAGTTATGGTGTGCAGTAAAAAAAAAAAAACATGAGTGACTGTACAGTGGGCTGAGTGTGTATACTCATGGTTCATGCAGGCTTCACCTTCTAACAGTAGTTTTTACCAAACAAAAGGAACATACAGTGTCATCTTTTATTGTTTATTGTGTGACGCTCATTCATGGCTTGCACTTAAAATCATCTGTAATTCATGTATCGACTCTTGCGCCTGCCTTTTTTTTAAATTATATTCATATTCTGACACACCTCATTGTGCATTATTGATGTGAGGATATACTGGATTTAATGTTCCATCTGTTTCTCTCTAACCAGTGGTTAATATAAGACAAGCTATTTCTTAATTCAAACATGTCTTTTCAGGGTGAGTAAGATAAGACCTACTTCCTCTGCCAAGATATCTACCAAACATTTACTCAGTAAAGTCAGTCAAATTTTAATCCATTTTGCTAATGTTTGCACAGCACACAGCGCCAGTCAAACTGCACGAAACGATCAGATGAGCTCAGATTAAAAGAAGGCAGCGTCAGCAAAAAGATTCAACCTTATATCAAATGTGCAAATGTGTTCTGTGCTTGTCCAGGCTATCGCTATATGTGATTAATGGTTAAAACAGTCACTTTTCATTATTAGTTCTATTCTGGTATTTTTACAGCAGTGGTGTTCCAACTTGGCTGTGTAGAATTCATTTCAGAGCTCCTATCTACCTGTCTGCTGATAAACATAAATAATTCACACATGTTTCTGGGTGCTGTGCTTTATTTCACAGACACTAACCTAGTTAAAATCTAGATACAAGTCATGGGCTTATATTATAACAAGAGCTGTCAATGTTAATGCAGATTAATCCATCATAATGATTAATCTGATAAAATTTTTTAATGTAATTAACCCATCTGCAGCATAGAATGACTCTGAAGATCTCTATCAATGCATTTCAGGCCAAGTTTTGTCCAAGCAGAGTTACTGTCACACATGCATAAATGGGCAGTTGATCCGGTAGTGACAGGCAGCAGAACCGACCCATAAAGATGGAAGACACTAAACATTTTATAGGGCACTCAGAGAAATTCTCTGAAATTCAACATTTTAACCTTAGTTGGTTATTGGAGGACATAACAAGACTTTAGTACCTTTGTTGAAATTTTGAAATTTTTCAAAATTTTTATTGTTATGTAGAAAATCCAGGTTAATGACATTACCATATTTTGGTTCCTTGCCAAAAGTGGCAAAAAATAAATAAATAAAAGAAGTAGATATAATATAAAAAATACAAGAAAGACACATGTAAGGTGAAAGGAACACGTATTTTAGAATATCATTTTTAGAACGTTACAACAACATAAGGGCTGATCCAGACACCTGTCAACATCCACATTATCCTTTTGAACATCATTATTTACATTAGTACCAGGGGTGTAGTCCAGGGTATACGCTGGTATACGGCATATATCTACTTATTTTTCAGTCATTATTGTGTATACCCTCTTCTAAATCCCCCTGATGTGCACCATTCAGTAGTATCTGCAAGCTAATTTGCCCATGTTTTCCCCTAGAATGGTGAAGACATGACCCGCCCTACTCCGCCTCTAATTGGCTAGTACTCAGTGCCTTCACTGATTAGATTGGTTAACTTTAGGCATAAGAACTGATAAGCCAATCAGAGGCAGAGTAGGGCGGGTCATACAGAGGAAAATATTGCTAACTAGCACCGGCCACCTGTGGAACCTGATTGGACACCGCAGGGGCCAGTTCCACCCCAGGTGATTGACAGGTCACTTCACGTCTCGTTGAAAGATGTGTGATTATTGGAAATGCAAATGAGAAAGGCAGAATAAACGTCTTTCAAGTGAGTGGCACATATCGAGTGAACATACTTTCATGGAATTCATAATTCTGAGGTAAGTTTTAAGGTGGTTTCAGAATGAGTCTCTGTTTTAAACTACCGACCATATGACTGCACATTTAGAGATTTTGTCACCAATAGTTAAACTGTGTGAGTAGGCTAACGTTATGAAAGGCTAATGTTATCCTATGTTTGCCTCATGTTGAATACATTTCCATTCATGCAGCTGCTTGTGTGACCAGTAAAACCTACAAACTGCTCCTGATCAAGTCATGATAATTTTATAATAGTGAGCAAATACTACTGATGGATTTTTGGGAAAACTAAATAGAGTAGTCTGACATGTCACTGTTTCTAAAACAGGGCATTTTTCTGGATTACTTAAAAAAAAAAAAAAAAAAAAAAAAGGCAAAAATTGAGAGTATACCTACTTCTCCAAGGACCACTACACCTTTGGTACCTAACAAAGCAGGTACACTCACTGTTCATGCAGAAGTGGACCTCACAGACCCTTTAGACCACATTGGACATGAGATTGTTTCCTCACTGTAACTCTTGCTGTCACTGTCTTATAATGCATGCAGAAATTACCAAAAATAGTCACTTGCCCGATAAAGGGTTAACAGCACATTGGCCCTCTGGATAGGAAATTTAAGTACAAAAAACCCCCCAAGACAGAACAGTTGTTGCAAGTTGTTTTGTAGAAACTGTTGAAGGTGTTTAATAAACATGTTACGTGCATGTATATTCCTTTCTGTCATGAGT
The DNA here is from genome assembly GCF_902148855.1 of Sphaeramia orbicularis. Classification (NCBI taxonomy): domain Eukaryota; kingdom Metazoa; phylum Chordata; class Actinopteri; order Kurtiformes; family Apogonidae; genus Sphaeramia; species Sphaeramia orbicularis. Next base: position 32,912,274 of record NC_043964.1, on the reverse strand, counting down.
CTGTTTGCTCAATCAAAATGAAACATGATTAATATAGATTAAAAAAGAATGATATTTAATTGTTATTAATTGAAAGTAATCCATGGCAACCCTGTGATTAATCGGATTTAAAATGTTGATCGTTTGACAGCACTAATTATAACTTCCCTAAGACATAACATCCAAAAATGAATACATAAATAAATCCCTCATTCATGTTTTTGCCTCAGGTGTTTCTGTGCATTATTGATTATTTAAGGCAGGGCTCAGATGCAGGAATTTTTAGGCGTCAAACAACATGCAGGCATAAAAACAGCTAATATGAACAGAGTTAAGAGTGCAGCTCGGTCGTGGCATTTACTGATGCAGTGGACAGCCTCCCACTCATGTTTACCTTGTTAACGTTGCACACAACAGCAGGCTGTCTGCAGGAGAGAAAATATGGAAACGGGAGTGCAAAAGCAAATGTTCTTTATGATGATTAATCAGCAGTTATTCTGATAATGCCAAGGCTGCATCGTATGTTTTGGATTGATGAAGACATATGAACACATTATGCCTGTTTTTTTTTTTTTGTTTTTTTTTTAGCTTCTTTACATTGGTTCTCTGTTTGTTTTAGGGTTAATTTTAGGATTTAATGTATTATTTTAGAGCTTTTCATATCCTGACTCCAGATTATATTTTAGACCTTTTAACTAAATGTGCAATCTGGAATCTTCAGTCAGTGGTCTTTTATCTGTGCCAGTATCCAGGATGAAAACTAAATTGATCTTTTGTAGTTTTGGCCCCAAAGCTCTGGGACGACCTGCCCGAGGAAATCAGGTTATCAGTCAGAGTCCAGGTTCTTTTTTTTTTTTTTTTTTTTTTTTTTGTTAAAAATGTTTTTATTATTACTACATACTGAATCATCCAGAAAAGCATAATACAGTCATTGTTTTGTTTTTTTATACCCAAAGCCATGAACATTCCCACTCTATTGCACCATAAAAAGGTGATAATTAACAATAATAAATAAATAAATAAATAAACAAACAAACAGAAAAATAAGGAACACAGATATTAGCCACAGACTCTTATTAATAAAACTACTCCGGAATAAGTGAGGAATCTGCTTCTTTTATGTGATTCAGAACAGATGGCCAGGTACTGAAAAACTTATTGCCACATCCTCATATAGAATATCAAATTTTTTCCAATGTTAAATGATGTAAAAGATCCAGAAACCAAGATTTAAATGTTGAATGTTGTTTATCTTTCCATTTAAGCAGCATTAATCGACAAGCTAGAAGAGTGGTAAAGGCAATCTGATTTTTAGATTTTTGTTTACAGTGAAAAGAATGTGATGAAATGCCAAATATTGCAATTGTTGCCTCAGGTTCAACATGTACGGTGGCCCAGAGGTGCAGCAGTCCAAAACATTATCCACTATAAGAAAAAAAAAAGAGAACGGGCTAAAAAATTATCCACTTTAAGAAAAAAAAACATCATTCATCTTTTCAATTAAGGGGGTGCTGTTTACCCGAAAGGTCTCTTGCCTAAAAATTAAGGCCACCACAAAAAATAAAACCATAATGTTGTGGAGGCTAAAAAAATTTGAAGGCCTTCAGCTAATGTGGCTAATGCTAAGGAAGCAACCCACCGGAAGTGGAGGTCAGTGCACTAAAAATAAAGTTATTTATCATTATTTATTTGGATAACTTTTTGGGCTGTTCTCTTCTTTTTTTAGAGTGGATACTTTTTTGGGCTGTTCTCTTTTTTTTTTTCTTATAGTGGATAATTTTTTGGGCTGTTCTCTTTTTTTTTTCTTATAGTGGATAATTTTTTGGGCTGTTGCACCTCTGGGCCACTGCAAACATGAGACCCTGTTACAACTTACATCAGAAAGAAATTTAAATACAGACTTTTTTTTTTAAATTTAAGGTTTTTCAATATAACAACACTGAACAGACACCAACTCTAACACCTTTACATATACACATAATAATAAAATAACACAAAATTAAAAACAAAACAAAAAAAAAAAACATTCACACAAATAAACACATTTGTATTATAAAACTAAAGAAATAAGTAAATAAAACAGCTGCTAAAAATTATCAAAATACATAGACACACTCAAATTCTCTCAGTATGAACATCCCAGGGGGTCAATAATATATATAAAAAAAGACTTATGGGTCTAGTTTTAAGAACCTTCTCAAAGCAGACTTTGAGAAATTATTATCGCAAAGAAACAGATAAAATGCAAAATGATAAAACATACATTTTAAAAAGGTTGAATAAAAGGATATCAAATAAATACCAATGTAAACAAGCAGCTTGGATAAAACCAGAATATGCCCTCTTTATTTGAGTTTATCTGGTTTTTTTTTTCATCCTTTGCTGTTTTATCATGTTGTACTTTATCTTTGTGAAATGCTTTGTACTTTGTAAAGTGCTCTACATACAAATAAAGACTGTTATTAAGATGACCATAACTTTCTGATTATATTCTCATCAAATTCTGGCTTATTTTCTCGTCCTACTGCGATTTAAGCGTAAAAGATGTTAGTAATGCTTGTGATAAGAGAAGAAAAAGGAAGGAACAGAGTGTTGTCTCAGTCTGGCCTCTGTTCCGAAAGTTCACTTCTGTGGCACGAGTATTTGTTTTTTAAGCCCAGTCAGCATTCAGCTTTCCCTTGAAATGTTTATAATGTCTAAAAAAGAATTGGGGCAGAGAAAAAAAAAAAAAAAAAAAAAAGAAAGCATATGAGATGGAATCAGATAACAGGAATGAGAGGAGGAAAAAAGAGTAATAAGGAGACCTGTTGGGGGGAAAGAAAGAGCGAATGAAATCAGGAAGAGAAGAGGGTGATACATAAAAGATAAGGAGAGGGGAAAAGGAAGATAGAGGGCAAGAGATGAGGCAGCTGTCAGAAGCAAAGACAACACTCTGTGCTGTTGATTATTTCTCAAGCATGCTGGCACTTTGCTAATCTGAAGACGGATGGAGCTTAGTCAGTTGTTCTGCTCTGCTGACGCCTCCTGATGTGCAGTGACCAGGCACATTCGCAGGTCAAAGTATCATGAAACCAGCACCGGGACAAATGAGCATCACTGTGCTCATGCATTAACCCATAAAGTCCCAAACAGCCACTGACGACCTAAACCACAGTGATCTAAACTGTTTAACACCTGTTGATCCACTAATCCTACCAATACATGTAAAGAATTGGTGTAAAATACAGTTTGTCGTCTTTTCATGGTCATCAGATATGACCCATTTGGACCTTCAGAAGCTCCGTAGTGAACGTAGAAGCACCGTTATCTTCTACAACATTGATTCACCAGTAAAACCCATGGAGTTGGATCAAGGTTATTATCGTTAATGAAAACTAACAAAATGACAAAAACTACAATTGAAAAAACATTTTCATTAAATGAGATAAATAAAAACTATAATTAAAAGAAAAAAATTATAACTAACTGGAATTGTATTGTGTGCTTACAAAACTAACTAAAATGGATAAAAGTTATGGATAAAATTCCTTTCGTTTTCGTCTTTGTCAATGTTTGATTGATACGAAAGCAATTTAGCTAGCGGCACCATATGGTATTTCATGGTCCGTCACTTCTCGTCACTTGTGGTTTACAGTCGGTTTCTCGTCCCCACTCTACCTGGAAACATGGAGACTAAAGTTGGGAGAAAGCACCAGAGTCCTGTCTGGGCTTTATTTGAATACGACGGCGAAGAAGAGAAAAAATACGACAAAACTAAAATTAATACTAAAACTAAACTAAAACTAAGCATTTAGAAAAAAATGAAAACTAATAAAAACTAGCAAACCTGCTCTAAAACGAATTAAAACTGAATTAGAGAAAAAAAGTCAAAACTAAATAAAACTAAACTATAATGGAAAATCCAAAACTATTATTATCTTGTGTTGGATCAATGACAGTGGATGGAGACACTTGGTTTATGTTCAGTTAATGATAGATTTTGCTGAAAAAGTCACTTTTTCTTCAGTTTTCTCTGTTTCGGATATAATAGCCTATGAATTTACTCTGAGCTTTAATGAACATCTACATAATCAGTGAATGAAATATAGGAAAATACATGATTTACACTGAAATAATACAAAATACTGACTCTCCGTAGTAAACTTAGAAACACCATCATCTTCTACAACATTAATTCACCAGTAAAACCCATGGAGTTTGATCAATGACAGTGGATGGAGACACTTGGTTTATGTTCAGTTAATGATAGATTTTGCTTAAAAAGTCACGTTTTCTTCAGTTTTCTCTTATATTTGATATAATAACCCTCAATTTTACTCTGAGCTTTAATGAACATCTACTTGATATGTAAATGAAATATAGAAAAATACATGATTTACACCAAAATAGTGCAAAATACTGATGATAATAATACAATAAATGCTGATAAATCACTTAAGAAACATTAATTTGGGAACTGACACAAAAATAGCACCTGGTCTATATAGGTAAATGCTCCTTAACCCATGAAAACCCAAATATCAACTGGCAACCAGAAACATGTACTGAAATACAAAGTGTTTAATCACTGCTGATCCTCTAATCCTATCAATCTATGTAAATAATTGGTGTAAAATACAGTTTGTCATCTTTTCATGGTCATCGGATATGACCCATTTGGACGTTCAGAGGCTCCGTAGTGAACGTAGAAACACCGTTATCTTCTACAACATTGATTCATCAGTAAAACCCATGGAGTTGGATCAATGACAGTGGATGGACACACTTGTTTTTATGTTCAGTTAATGATATAATTTCTGAAAAAGTCACTTTTTCTTCAGTTTTCTCTGTTTCGGATATAATAACCTATGAATTTACTCTGAGCTTTAATGAACATCTACATGATCAGTGAATGAAATATAGGAAAATATTTGATTTACACTGAAATAATGCAAAATACTGATGAAAATATTGCAATGAATGGTGATAAATCACTTAAGAAACATTCCTTTGGGGACTGACACAAAAATAGCACCAGGTCTTTATAGGTTAATGCTGGGGCACTGATAAGGGGGGGAGGGGTAAACATGACAAATTCATGGGGCCCAGCATTTGTGGGGGGCCCATAGAGCAGTGGAGGGGGTCCAGTGGATACAGGTTAGAAGTTGTGAAAATTTCACGTAAGATCTGCTGTAAGAGAGGCATAGAAGTCAGGAATTGGATGTTGAAAGTATGTTAAGTAAGCCCCTGGGTTAATGCTCCTTAACTCATAAAGACCCAAACATTCACTGGCAACCAAAATCATTTACTGATATAGAAAGTTTAATGACTGTTGATCCACTAATCCTATCCATCCATGTAAATAATTGGTGTAAAATACAGTTTGTCATCTTTTCATGGTCATCAGATATGACCCATTTGGAGGTTCAGAGATTCCGTAGTTACCATGGAAACACTGTCATCTTCTACAACATTGATCCCCCAATAAAACCCATTGAGTTGGATCAATGACAGTGGATGGACACACTGGGTTTATGTTCAGTTAATGATAGATTTGCTTAAAAAGTCACATTTTCTTCAGTTTTCTCTTTTTTTGACATAATAAACCTCAACTTTACTCTGAGCTTTTATGAACATCTACATGATCAGTAAATGAAATATAGGAAAATACATGATGTTCACTGAAAAAACACAAAATACAATAAATGGTGATAAATCCCTTACTTTAAAAGCTAAAAAATCAGGTTAGAAATCTGGGGGTAATAATAGACGGACCTAAACTTTAACAGCCACATTAAATCAATAACATCGTCAGCCTTTTACTATCTCAAAAACATTGCAAGATTCAATCAGTAAATGTAATACAGGAAAATACATGATGTTCACTAAAAAAATGCAAAATACAGAGGATAATGTTATAATAAACGGTGATAAATCACTTAAGACAAGTTAAATATAGACAAAACAAATATTCTGTAACTGTCACAAAAGTAGCACTGGGTCTTTATGGGTTAACCAGAAACTTCTTCTTATTTCAGCTGTGATATTTCAGCGTTCTGACCTAAAATATTCCAAAGCCGAAGAGACAACGTGTTCTTTTGTTATTGCTCGGGTAAACTTTTTATGGCACGATGCACTGAGTGAATATGAGTCATAAAAAGTGAATGAGTAGAGACGGAGCAGAGCTGTAGATCTACCTGTCTCAATCTGCTGTAAACTCTACTCTTTTTCTTCTTCTTCTTCTTCTGTTTTCTCCCTTTCATCTACTTTCACTTTCTGTCATTTCGATTCGGTTCGTCTCATGCTCGGGCCCACGAGAAGAAGTGAGATTTCTTTTTTTTTTTTTTTTTTTACAGATTCTGTGCGTCTCATCACAGCTTACCATGTCTCACAAAATGTACTGAATAAATATTGATAAAGCTCTAGGTACCCTCAGTGCAGACCGGAGCACAGATTTTCAAAGAAATTCTGCACAGTTGTTGAGAAAGTGATCATTTTGGGCGCTCTACGACCCACACCCATACCCTTCATGAATTTTAACAACCTCTTTATGTATCAGAAATATTGACAGGTAGAGTCAATACAGATTGAAAAATTTATGGATAGTGACTTGGGTGAAGGGCTGAGATGCGGTACCGTCGTCGTATCAGGTGCAGAAGGACAGGATTCAATTAGAACTAACATGTTTCTCAGGTTGGGAGATGATTATTGAAGGTCAGATGCAGTTAGGATTTCTTCGATCGGAAAGGAAGTGAGCACCACTACATAATGATTTTTTTTTACTGTGGGTATTGATATTCAGCTCTAGTTCATCAAGAGAGACATATTTTACTTTGCATGCATTCAAGGATCATATTTTGTTCAGCCTGAACATTTCTAAAGTGAAAAAAAAAGAAAACAAACAAAAAAAGTGTATGTACTACCAAATACATTAAATCATTAGACGGTACAAAAAAAAGTCTCAAAATATACTATATATTACAAAAATAAATGAGCTAAAATGTGCAAAAAAAATACACACAAACCACCCTGGAAGGAGAAATGCTTGCTTGCAAGTTCTGACTGAAAAGCTGAGAAGGACAATATGAACCTCCCCAGTGCAGGATACTGTCATTATCAACTAGCATATCGCAAATGCTGTATATACATTATTAATATACCGTACTGCAGTGTGTTTGTATATGCAAAGGCACAGGAAACAGTGCTGTTGTAGTGCTTTTTATACTTCAACCATTGTGTAAAGCAGTAGTTGTCTTTTTCAAAAGTTAAAAGTACTGAAAACATATTGTAAAAGTATTTAAATGTCATCTGCAAAAGGTACTTAAAGTATAATGAGTAAAAGTAGTAGTAGTTGTAGTAGTAGTAGTAGTAGTAGTAGTAGTTGTAATGCAGTAAAATGGTCCCAGTCAGTGTTTTACTATCATACATGATGTTTTGGATCAATATTATCGCTACAGTGATGTGTACGTTATATTTTACAGCTATAAATGTTTTAATATTTACTTTTGGACAAACTACTGAATATTGGAACAGTTTACCACTCAACATAAAAGACTCATAATCATATGCCTCCTTCAAATCACAACTTAAACATTGGATGAAGGAAAACCAAGCATGTGACCATCAGTAGACTGTCCTCACTGTGTTGTTTTGTGTGTTTTTATGATGTTTTGCTTTTAGTCAATTGTCTTTCTTGTCACCTGTCATTGCTAAAATCTGGCATATTTACAGCTGCAATTGTTATAGATAAATAATAATAATAATAATAATAATAATAATAATAATAATAATAAGAAGAAGAAGAAGAAGAAGAAGAAGAAGAAGAAGAATAAGAATAATAACTTTATTTATATAGCACCTTTAAAAACTGAGTTTACAAAGTGCTTTGACAGACAAAGCAAAAGGGCATAACAGCAGAATAAAAACATAGAAAACAACACAACACAATAAAAGAGATAAGAACAGCAAACACGAAAACATGACAAACTTTGAATGTATTATAGTGGAGAGGGCAGAAATAGCATAACATGATGCTGTCAGATGAATGCAAAAATGAAGGAATGGAATAAAACAACATGTCAATGTCAATATAAATGATTAACCAAAACATGATAAAATTAAATATTCAATATTAAAAACATTAAAAAGAGACAACATCACATAAAGGCAAGTTTATAAAAAATGTACTTTAATAAGTGATTTAAAAGATTTTACTGATTCTGCAAGCCTTATCTCCTCGGGCAGGCCATTGTAAAGTTGAGGGGCTCTGATAAATAAATAAATAAATAAATAAATAAATAAATAAATAAATAAATAAATAAATAAATAAATAAATGAGTGAGTGAGTGAGTGAGTGAATGAATGAATGAAGGAATAAATAAATAAATAAATGAATGAATGTTGAGTTTATTTGAATTACTTTATATACAGTTGTTAGTTGAATCTACAGCAGTGCATTAAACTCTATAGGTTCACCATATGTATACAGTGTTACCTTCCGGTGAGAAGTGTCAACTTTTTAATGAGCTCAGAAAAGAAAAACCCTGTTTCCATTTTTATACCCATGCATTTCCCATCTCTCCTAAGATGCTTTTAAAGAGTTTATTGAGCTTAAGAAGGACGAGGATTTTCTCCACCCATAAAAGGAACACTTAATCCTTTAGGTTATTACAAACAAAACCAACACATTTGGAGATACGTGGTTTTCACTGGACAAGGAGAAGACGCGGAAAACTGTTCTGAAGAGTCAGACAAGTGTTGAAGTGAAAACTATTTGGCCTCTGAGATGTGGTGCAGCAGAGGGAAAGTTTAGTAAAAATGGAAATACATAAGTGCCTGGACTTTGTATTAAAAGTGATTTGACCTCTGTGCTTGTGTGCAAACACTAAAATAACTTGTCTCTTCCGTGAAACTTCTTCCCCTTGTATAAGCTTGAGCTTGCTTTGGTGGCGCACTGACCTCAATCCCCTCCCACTGTGGGTCACTGTCTTGCCTGGCAGAGCGGCTCTCTGGCTGTCACACAAAGCAGCAATCCGGTATATTCTTAGTCCTGTGGCTAGCTGGTTCCCATGGCCTGGGGAGATTAGCCTTACTATTCATACTCCACCAAAGCTACTCTCCCAAGCTCTCCGTCTCCTCGGCCGCTCTCCTCCAGGACTGCTCACATACTTTGGGCAGAAAATCTACCTCGGCTAAGCATCTGATCAGGGCGCTGCCGATAGATAAGCTAGCTCGTGTGAGAGTAAGCATGTGTGAGCACCATTAGGGTGAGTACGCTTCAAAAATCTAAATCCTACCAAGTGTATTTTTCTCATCTAGTCAAAATATCTCATCACACTTAAAATAAGACTTAATCACCTAAAGCAGGGGTCTCAAACATGCGGCCCAGGATGAATATGCAAAGTGGAAAAATTCCAATCAAGGCTGTTGAATTCATTTTAGTTCAGGTTCCACATACAGACCAATATGATCTACAGCACAGGTGTCAAACATCTGATGTCAAAACAATCTGGCCCCTGGGATGAATCTGTTAAATGTAAAAATTACACTGAAGATATTAATCGTTTTAGTTCCAATTCCACATGCAGACCAATTTAATCTAAAGTGGGTCGGATCAGTAAAATACTATCATAATAACTCATAAATACAACTCCACATTTTTCTCTTTGTAAATATAAACATTTTCATGTCATTTTACTGTACAGGGTGGGGAAGCAAAATTTACAATGAACATTTAGTTGTTTTTTCTCAGCAGGCACTACGTCAATTGTTTTGAAACCAAACATATATTGATGTCATAATCATACCTAACACTATTATCCATACCTTTTCAGAAACTTTTGCCCATAAGAGTAATCAGGGAAGCAAACGTCAAAGAGTGTGTGATTTGCTGAATGCACTCGTCACAACAAAGGAGATTTCAAAAATAGTTGGAGTGTCCATAAAGACTGTTTATAATGGAAAGAAGAGAATGACTATGAGCAAAACTATTACGAGAAAGTCTGGAAGTGGAGGAAGCAACAAAAAACGTACCAAAGCTTTTATTAAAGCTCTCAAATCCAAAATCCTAAAGGATCCAACCAAATCCATGAGAAAAATGGCAATTGAACTTGAGGTAGACAACAAGACCATTAGAAATGCAGTAAAATATGATTTGAAGTTAAAATCTTACACAAGAACACCAAAACACTTGTTAACAACAGCAACAAATTCAACTTTAGCAATTTTTGGGTGAATGTGGCCCCTGAAAGAAAATGAGTTTGAGACCCCTGTCCTAAAGAGTAACTTGTAAGTGAGATATAATAACTTATTTTTAGACAATAGATCTTGATAATCTTATTTTAAGAAATCTTGTTCCACTGGGAGATTTTTTTTGCTTGAATTAAGCAGAAAAATATTGAATTAAGCTAAAAAATCTGCCAATGGAACAAGTGAAAATTATCTTGGTAAGGTTTCTTGATATAAGATTTTCAAGCTCAACTGTCTAAAGATAAGTTCTTATATCTCACTAGTCACTTTTCCATTGACCCTCAAACTGCACAAATATAACTTGCGCATAAAAATTTACCTAATGGAAAAACGACAATTTTGGCAAAAGTTTCATTTTTCAGTTAAAAGTTTTTGTGCTGGCAAGAGGTGGTTTTTCAGGCGTAGTGCAAATGGTAGATCACGCAAAACTGCAATGGAAAGACCTTTTTTTGCAACTAGAGTCAGGTGAATTAAAAAACCGGATGTTGATGTACGTTACAAGCGAAGAAGAAGAAGAAACATGTCACGGTATGTGTGGACACACCAGGAAACTCAATCATTCTTTAATCTAGTACGAGATAGAGGGGTAATATATAATAATAAACAATATATCTGTAAATCAACACAATATTTACGTTTGTTGCCATGTTTATGGAATGACTTCTCATGTCATCTTGCGATAATAAATAAACAAATCATCACATTTGTGATTTAATGGAAAAAACAACATTACGCACTTCTGTTTTTTCAACATTTAGTAAATATTGGTAAAGTTTTGCACAGATGTCCAATAGAAAAGCGACTACTTACATGTTACTCTTTAGGTGATTATGCATTATTACCTCTGCCAGGAGGTATTGTGATCACTTTGCTTTGTGTGCGTGTTTGTTTGTTTCTTAGCAAGATAACTCCAAAAGTTATGGATGGATTTTCAGGAAATTTTCAGGAAATGTTGATACTGGCACAAGGAACAAATAATTAAATTTTGGTTGTGATTGGGGGGGGGCGCTGGGGGGGATCTCTCTTGGTGGAGGTCTGCGCTCTCTGAGTGCTTTTCTTGTTTTAACTGTAATGAGATATTTTGACTAGAAATAAGAAAAATACACTTGATAAGATTTAGATTTTTGCAGTGTAAGGTGTTTCTGTGCGTCTCCTCCAGGCTCTGCCACCCACAGATGACATTTTAAATTCACATGCTGAACTTTTCTCTCTCCTCCTCCCCGTACTCTACAGCAGTCACATCTGAGCCGCTATAGTTGAAAACAAACTTATACCATGGGAATTAATTAAGGCAGGCTAAATCTAGACTAAGGTACTTTTAAACACGCTGCGTATAATGACAAAGGCTGGAAAAAGAGCAGAAATGTGGCAGTGTGTGTATGCTCAAATCAGATGTAAACAGAGGACAGAAGTGCAGATGCACACGAAGGGAGAGATGGGGATAAAAATGCAGGGGAAAAAATGACCTTGAAGGGATATTATCAGCCATCTATACGGTACAATCAGATTAGGTCATGTAGAGGTCGGGTACACTGATGATTGCGAGGCAAAGAGTTGTCAACCATCTGGAACAGAGCCCAGAATAACTGGGTTTTAACTCAGTTCACGGGAAAGCTTTGCTCCATACAAAAAACAGGTTTACACAACCAGATAACCAGTGATAAGGCTTACAGCACTGGGAGGACAGTGACATAATGAACCCGCCCAGAGACAAACACACACAAACATACACACAGGTTTCAATACGACACCAGCTTATGGAAAGGTCACGTCTTGTGCCTTGATTGATAATGCGATATTGGCTTTGATATCATCACAGTGTTGGCGTTTATTGAGTTAGAGTGGGACGCTGAAGCAGTGTACGCCACAAACCAACACGTGAAACACAGAGGAAAGAGCTGATATTAGGAAACTGAAATGACTGGCTCAGCATTGTGAGAAGCAGTCACATTTGAAGCTCTGTCCCCAAAAGAAGGTCACAAATTTGTTGGAATAAGTGAATTATGTCTGTGTTCCTTTAAAGCTAAAATGCCCCTAAGGTTCGGCTGTGTTGCCTACACCTCAGTGCATAAGAAGTTTCACAAACACAGGCATTTTCACACCCAGCCAGCTCTCCTTCACTAAAAGGGCATTGTGCAATATGCCAACGGGACAGAGAAAAGAATGAGCAAACAGTAAAACCACTACAGAGACCCAAGAGGGACAAAACGCACCAATGCACCGTCTGCAAAACAAAAGAAATCCATGTAAAACAGCAGGAGTAGGTCACCGTATTTATTGGAAATATACAGCCTGAGGTTTATGATATGGTTTTATAAAAATGCTTTGATTTTACTAGACAGAGCAGATATTAGAAATTTTATAAGCTTTGTTTAACCTCCACTTTCTGAACCCAAGTCATTTTGCGTCATTTGCAGCCAAACATTCAGATGTTTCCAGTGTTTTATACGAGAAGCAGCAACAAGGGCTTGAAATTGAAATCAACGCTGAACTATCACATGTCCTCAAATAAAACCAGTCGTAAATCACAAGTGTGGAAATGGGGTGTGGCCCACACACATGGAATACAAGCAGGACAAAATAAAAGTAGGTAAAATCCTGTTGCCTGTTGTATGCATGTACATTTCAGTTTAGCATAATCAACACTTTTACTTTTTTAACCCTTTCATGCATAGTGGTCACTACACTCTCAAAAACAGAGGTACCAGCTTGTACTTAAAAGGGTACAAATACTTGTCGTTGGGGGTGTACTTTTTTGAGAGACATTTCTGTACCCTTTCAAAATGGTCCATTTTTGTACCTTAAGTACTTTACATACAGGGTGGGGAAGCAAAATTTACGATATTTTGAGGCAGGGATTGAAAGACAGTGTGTGACCAATTAGTTTATTGAAAGTCATGAGAATTTATTTGCCACAAGAAAATTTACATATTAGAAAATGTTTTTATTCTATGTGTCCTCCTTCTTTCTCAATAACTGCCTTCACACGCTTCCTGAAACTTGCGAAAGTGTTCCTCAAATATTCGGGTGACAACTTCTCCCATTCTTCTTTAATAGTATCTTCCAGACTTTCTCGTAATAGTTTTGCTCATAGTCATTCTCTTCTTTCCATTATAAACAGTCTTTATGGACACTTCAACTATTTTTGAAATCTCCTTTGGTGTGACGAGTGCATTCAGCAAATCACACACTCTTTGACGTTTGCTTTCCTGATTACTCATACGGGCAAAAGTTTCTGAAAAGGTATGGATAATAGTGTTAGGTATGATTATGACATCAATATATGTTTGGTTTCAAAACAATTGACGTAGTGCCTGCTGAGAAAAAACAACTAAATGTTCATTGTAAATTTCGCTTCCCCACCCTGCAGAAAGAAAACTCGTATAGTTGATAATGCCATGATGTTTAAAGTTTGAACCAGTAGCCTAACTGAGAAAAAAAAGCAAAAAAAAAAAAAAAAACGACATAGGCAAGCTACGACATCAAGACATGGAGGTGTGAATGAAAACTTGATAAAACACAGATTATGGCAGCAATCAGAGGTTCTAATAAGATAAATAAATTATTAAGCTATTATCACTGAGCTAATTGGGCTATTAAATTAAAACACAAATTATTACTAAATATAATATAGAGTAATTACAGTATGATATATAATAAATAATGTGCTAAGCCTAATGTTTGAACTATAATTAGGCCTACTGTTAAGTTCTCCTAGCCTATAGCCTATTCTCATGGTCTACACACATTTTTTAATGCTGCAGGGTACCTTATAGTACAAATTTGTACTTTACATAACTTTGGACCCTTTTTCATAGTCTAAAGGTGCAATTCTGGCCTCCTAAAGACCAATATTGTACTTTTGAGAGAACATTCTTAAAAAATGTACTTACAGGTACATAAATGTTCTGATCTCGTACCTCTATTTTTGAGAGTGTACAGTGAATAGTTATTCTCCAGCTGTTCTCTTGTATATTCATGGGTTTTGTTGTTTTAGTTCCATATCAGCCAACACAGTGGACGCTCATGCACCATCCCATACACTGACATTCACACCATCACTGTAACTTTGCTGTTCTACATAAACCTGATCTGCACTGACATGTTTGAGTGTAGATCAATTGCTAATAAAAATTTGGAATATGATAAAATGTGAGAAAACATCCGATTAGCTGCATTAAAAATGTTTTGATTTTATAGTTTTCACACAGTATATCGCTTTCTGATATTACATTCTTTGCTTCAAAAATTAAACAAATGGTCTCCAGTGGATTGGACATTTTTGGAACTCCACGAAAAATTATGAAGGTAGATTTGTTTCTTTATTGCTTTAACCAAAAATATATATATATTTTTTCAATGAAAAAAAACAAACAAAAATTTCAATTAAAAAAAATACTTCAATCAAAAAACACCTTTTCAATCAAAGAAAAAAAGTGTTCAAATTAAATTTTTTGGATCGTAAATTTTTTTTGTGTGCATTCAAACGCTTTTATTATTGATTTTTTTTTTAGTTAAAGCAACAAATCAACCTTCATAAAAAATATGTTCAATAAAAAAATTCAATCGCATTGTTTTTTCATGCCTAAAGAGGAATAAAAACACTCGGGAAAAAAATCTAGACTAAGGTTCTCATAATTCATGCATGAAAGGGTTAATTGAATAAACCCAGCATATTATCATGTTGTTTTAATTCTCCAGATTACCCATGTAAGGTTCTGTGGTTCAAATTCAGCCACTGCAAGTGATGACTGTGCCAAACTATAGACTGTAGTAACATAGAAAAAGGATTCAAGTAGCTTTCACAAGGATACCCCTGTATTTAAAAGCAAAAGTGGATCAAAATGAGGATTTGTACCAAAATAAATGAGTAAAACCTATATAAATAAAGGACTATGTACAGTACAACCCTGCATCTAATAAATGATTGGACATTAGGGTCAATATGTGAAGAAATATAGTACCACTGAGAGAAACTGGATGGTAGCTCCACAAATTCTTGGCTCCAATTAAGTCACATAAAAAATAAATAAATAAATAAAATAAACAGTGGAGTTGGAGAAGAGTCAGGAACAAAGTTGGAAGTCACTGACTACATTGATTGGCTGCATAGTAATAACAGTCAGCCTGAATAATTTCATCTATTTAGTAAATGTTAACACATACAGCAAAGTTGTGAAATGTATAAACATAAATAAGAGCTATATGAGCTAATTAGCATGCTAGCTCATAGACCATATGATTCAATATGAATAAATGCTAACGTCAGCTAATACAGCACATGTTAGCTTTTATATAGTTACTTTTCACCTGTGATAATAAGCCTGTTATTTCTGATGAGAAACCAGTTGTTTATTAGAGTCACTTTTTGTATTTTATTGATGTTACAAAAAGCTTAACCCTGGTTCTGATTCAGGTTCACTGCCAAGACAACTGAGGCTCAGATGTGGAAAGTAATTACTGCTGATTTTAACTTTTTTCTGCTATTTTAAATCCCTACTTTACTATGTTTACATGTTTTATGAAACAAATATTGTAGTTTTTAATTAACTGTCCTCTGTATTGTACCTACCAAGTATTTTTACACTGTGATATTACATTCCTATATTGTTTGAATCATAGCATAATAAAAACCCAGATGGCAAAGAGATACTGGGACGGATCTGGAACAGAATCGCACCCCAATTCGGCCCGAAACCGTTTGGTGGATCTGGCCCAATGTCCAAATGCACATCGGGCCAAAACAGGTACTGGTCCGCGAAACGGATGTTCTACAGAAATGGTCCAGCTCTGGCCCAGTTCCGTTCAATCACATCTAGAATATACACAAGAATCATGTTGGCCCGGATTCGTTTTACGATTCTGGACCAGATCAGTATTACTACTTTGAAAATCAGTCTTGGTTGTGTGATGGGAGACTGTTCTGGGCCGAATCCGTAAGCCAGCACAATTCCGGAACTGCTAGAGAGAGCTGAAAGACGGATCCGATGCAGATTTGGTCCAAAGTCAGAAAACGGATGTGAGCTATTAACGGATGTAAAGGCTTTAATGCGGATCCGGCCCAAAAGTAATTGCTATCTGGGAAGTCATATTTTTTTCAGGTCATAACCAATGATGAAAAATGAATGTAATGAATGAATGTAACATATTCACTGATATAAATAAAGCTTATCTTTCTTTTAATTTGCACGAGGTATTTTTCACAGGTTCTCCAACACAGTAGATCTACAGCAGTGTTACTATAGAATTAACTCTTTTAAAGTTAACTGTCACTACACAGTGTTGAGAGCAGCTTACTTTGCATAATGTCAAGAAACATTAAATATTAACTACTTAAGAGTGAATGCTTACTCTATTATATTAATGTTAAAGTACCAACACTCTTTAAAGTGTAAAATAAATGCTTTGTGGTATGGACCCATAAAGACTCTTTAACCCTTTCATGCATGAATTATAAGAATCTTAGTCAAGATTTTTTTGTCTGGAGTGTTTTTATTCCTCCTTAGGCGTGAAAAAAACAATGTGATCGACTTTTTTTTTTCATGTAGTTACAAAAATGTCCACTCAGCTACACCATGTGTTTAATTTTTGAAGTAAAGAAACATGTATTTAAAACCCAATAGGGTCAAAACACAGTAATGTCCCGTCAGAGAGCGAACTTTAATTGATTGCCATCCCAACGTTTATTTCAATTTATAGTAGCTCCTTGTTTTGGATAATCCTTTATGATCCAACTAAAGTAAATATGAATTTAAAAGTAAAAATGTGGGTCATTTAGCAACACTAATCTGTCAGATTGTCTCTAAAATGTCCCATCAGAGTGTTTAAACCCAATAGCAGAAAGTGATATTAAAAGAATGAAATTAAAACATTATTCACTGCTGCTAATGTGATGTTTTCTCACATTTTAACATATTCTAATACTAGTTATGACTCACTTCATGGAGATAATATGCAAAAAAAATCTTTTTGTTCGAAAAAAAAAAAAAAATTACAGTCTAAACAATTAACAATTGATTTACACTAAAACATGTTACTGCAGATCAGGTTTATCAAGAACAGCAAAGTTACAGTAACGGGATGAATTGCATCGTTTAAGATGATGCATAAGTCTCCACTGTATTGGCTGATACGGAACTGAAACAACAAAATCCATGAATATACAGGGTGGGGAAGTAAAATTTACAATGAACATTTAGTTGTTTTTTCTCAGCAGGCACTACGTCAATTGTTTTGAAACCAAACATATATTGATGTCATAATCATACCTAACACTATTATCCATACCTTTTCACAAACTTTTGCCCATATGAATAATCAGGAAAGCAAATGACAACGAGTGTGTGATTTGCTGAATGCACTCGTCACACCAAAGGAGATTTGAAAAATAGTTGGAGTGTCCATAAAGACTGTTTATAATGGAAAGAAGAGAATGACTATGAGCAAAACTATTACAAGAAAGTCTGGAAGATACTATTAAAGAAGAATGGGAGAAGGTGTCACCCGAATATTTGAGGAACACTTGCGCAAGTTTCAGGAGGCGTGTGAAGGCAGTTATTGAGAAAGAAGGAGGACACATAGAATAAAAACATTTTCTATTATGTAAATTTTCTTGTGGCAAATAAATTCTCATGACTTTCAATAAACTAATTGGTCATACAGTGTCTTTCAATCCCTGCCTCAAAATATTGTAAATTTTGCTTCCCCACCCTGTACAAGAGAACAGCTGTAGAATAACTGTCCACTGTAGTGACCACTATGCATGAAAGGGTTAATAATGTTGAAAGTAACTCTGACAGTGTTAATTTCCTTACACTGATTTGCTGTGCACAGTTGTCATGGAGGGTTAAATAAACATTTTTGACACTTCCACATTTCTTTTACTGTTCAGTCCTGGATTTCGCCGCAAGGTTTTCTCTCTAGAAATAACACATCAATCTTTTATCCCAGGAGTCGTTTTGTGTTCAGTTGGACCATTCAATATGTGCTGTAGTGTTCCTTTTGTAATATTTTCCATTGCTAATAACATTTTAGGGCTAATTTTTAGGCTTCATTGTCTACTACGTGGTTTTGATTGATTTAGCAGCACGGTTTGTGTTTTCATTAAGTTAGCAATAGCATTAGCTTGGCAAGTTTCACCCTTTTCCAGCCCTCCCTCTTGTCCACATATGGTCATTTCCGGATCCAAAATGATGACAGTGGTGACACCCGAATGCTAAAATCAAGGCTATGTGCACTTATGTTGAACAGTCAGATCCATATTATCTATTCATTATTTGATTTTGTCTTATAATATCACGTTCCTCACATAATCTAATCTCAGTTCATTTCGACCAGTGCTTTACTTTGTCGGTGTTTCAAATAACATCAGATGAAACTGATTCTGTCTATTCTCAGCTCTAAACACTGAGAGCGGATATGTCACCATGTTATATTGATTTCCAATGTGTCGTCAATCTATCCTTTGCAACCTTATTACGTGCACCTTCCAACCTCGTAAAGACCAAGGTACAATGTCACATAAAAAAAGGGATGCTCGTGCACTCAAAAATAGTATTTCTGCCAAGATGTACTAGTAGTTCACCTCACCCTGTCATGAAAGTTACAAACGATCCTGTGAGACGTCCCAAAGGTCACATCAGTAATTTTACTTCCCCTCTGCCTTCTTGCATGCGTCTTAGTTACGCAGTTGTGTGTGGAGTGATTAGACAATGCGAAGTGGCCTGTTTGCTCCTGCATATGTACCTTATTCCTTTAATGACTACCATTATAACAGGCCACCTAGATTTATGTCATTTTTGCAACAGAAGTATCAGAAAATGTCTTTTTTGCCAATTCTATTGCACCTTTTTTTCAGGAAGAACTTAACTTTCAATATGTGTCCATTAATTATCATTATTATATGTAATATTTATTTATTTATTTGCACAAAATAAAAACAGCAATGGAAAAAACAACAACATTCAAACAAGTAACAAAACTGTGCAGGAGAGGTTAGAGGCCAAAAAAGAAGGCTTATATGAATACCTCCCCCGAAATGAACAATACACAAAAAAAGAATTAAAAAATACAATATAACTGAAATAATAAACTAAAGTAAAAACAATAAAAAAGTAATCCACATTACAAATCATCAAATACAGATCAAATGATATACAGCCTTACATTTTTTCATGATTAAAGTCCTTTTCAGATGCTTTTTAAATAATGATAAAGTAGATGTTGATTGAAGTTCAGGTCTTAGATTATTCCACAGATTTGGTCCACGATATTTCAGAGAATACTGACAGACTGAAGTTCGGCAGTACGGAAGATAAAAGTTGCTTCAAAATTGTGTTGGAAAGTTGTGAATAACAGAAGACAGCATAAAGAAATTGTGAAAAACTTTAGGAAGAATATGAGTTAAGTGAACATATTTGTCCATGAGGACACAGGTCTGGTAAACGTTCACATCAAAAACTGACAGAAGATTGAATTTTTTGAAAAGAGGAGCAGATGAATCAAGTCTCTTAGAAAAACTGATCATTCTTAAAAATGTATTTTTAATTCAGAGAATCTTATTGAGATACATGGGACAGGTTGCCGCCCAAACAGTATTGCAATAAATAATGTAAGGATAAATTAAGCAATAATAAAAGGTCAAGAAACAAGAATGATTTATCAATGAACGAACTCTGTTCAAAATGCCAACTGACTTCATGATTTTTGTACAGACAAGATTAATATGAGATTTCCAATTCAATTTTTCATCTGCAATAACACCCAAAAATTTAACAAATACAAATGTTAACAAATATTAATAAATGCTTAAAATGGTGTATTATAGTAAAAAAAAAGAAAAAAAACAGACTTGAATTTTGATCATATTACTATGAAAAACAACTGTAAATGTCCATGATGAAATTTTATGAGACTGTTGAAATAGACTTTCAACTATTTTACATGTTGTCAAACATTTTTGTTTGTCTAGAATGTTCTGCGTCCATGTTCTAGTTTCTTATTTTTAGTTATTGCTAGTCATTCATCAATGAATTATACAAACCGGAAAAATATAGATAAAAACAATGAAAAAATCAGCAAAACTCGACAAAAACATGGCAAAACATGCTAAAACAGGACTATCACTATTATATACAATTATTTACAAGAATTCAGTGCATAAACACTGCTAAATCTTTGCTAAAATGCTGCTAAAAGTAATAAAAATCTTCCATCTCTCTCTCACCGACTACACTCTGCTGCTCTCTGCTCTGCCCAATTCCACCTCTCCTCCTCAGCCAATGCAGACCTCTACCCTAATGTGTTATAGACCAATAGAAAGAACACAATCTCAGCTAAAAGATGACATTTGGATATTCTCAATAGCAAAAAAGGTTCAGGAGTTACAGTCATTTGAATAACTGTGAATGTAAAAATGTATCACCAGAGACACAATCATCCTAAAAGGGTTAAAAAAAAGTGCAAAAAAAGCGGCAGCAGAGATGAATTCTGCTTGACATGTATGGAACACCTGTTCTCATCCTTATTGGGATGGTTTGTAAAAGCAATATTCAACAAGACTGAATGTCAGAATTCGAACTTTAAAAATGTTCTTGGTCTTGCAAGAGGTTTTGGTTTGTTTTTCTAAATGCTTATGAGTTTCTATAGGGTGAACTTAAAGCTGCATATGACTTTCTTCACCAATTTTTCATCAAATCTGTAAAACCCCAGCCATAGCCTAAGTATCACAAATTGGTAAGTTTTTCCGTTATTACACACCTCAGTCTCTTCCCTCATGGTCAACAATTTCGAAATGTACTCCACCATAAACAATCCATTTATGTACAAACAGAGCCAGTAAGTCATTCTGGCATTTTCAGAAATTTGTCGCAATATTCACTGTGGGAAGCGGAGTTCCATGCAGCCACATTATGGCCGCAGCGACAACAAACATGGAAACGGCTTCATTGCCTTTTGCTACTGCAGCTGCATGGAGCTCCACTTCCCACAATGCACAACACGACAAATTTCTGAAAATGCCCTACTGACTTACCGACTCTGTTTGTAAATGAATTGACTGTTTATGATGGAGTACACTTTGAAATCGTTCACCATTAGGGAAGAGATTCAGGTGCGTAATCACGGAAAGACTTACGGATTCATGATACTTAGGCTATGACTCAGGTTTTACAGATTTGATGAAAAATTGATGACAAAAGTCATACGCAGCTTTAATGTTAAGGGAAGTCACCTATAGATATGGAAAAGATGCTTCTCTTTAATGTAATGAGGAGTGAAGGCTAAGTGAGAAAAGTAAATTATAAAGAGTGAGGAAATGTGGGGAGTGAGACTGAAATCAGCCCGAGGAGAAATTGACAAAATAAAAGATAGAGCGAGAGGTGATAGGCGTAGGAGTGTACTGTGAGTGACTATTTCAGGCCATCAGCTGACAGGTGTCAGAAACATGCCACAACATGATTTATTTCACTAGATGAGACAATATCCCACCCATGTCCAATATGGGCTTTCACAGCTATTTCAACCTGAGACAGTAAGCTCAATATTTTTTTGTTGTTTTTTTATTACGTAATAATCACTCTATAAAAATGCAAATCACAAACACTGTTTTCCATAAAGTCAAAATAAAATATGAAATGAAATAGAAATAGGATGTGTGACTGGGACTCCATATATGATCATTCCACCCGGTCAAAGGTGAATACTGTGAATAAGAAAAGAGGAATGTGCCTGAAAGTAAAATTATTCCAACTTTATGAACAACAGTGAATTTATTTACTGTTATTTCTTTCTTTGTGAAGTTTTCAAGCATGGGATTTTTGGATAAGTTATTCTACCCTGATTTGGACATGATGCAAATATCAACACAAACACATCCAGTTCTCTGAGTCTAGTGGGATTCCAGACTGATTTCATTTTGCTTGCAGGTTTTCTCAAATATGTGTCTGTTTGCATGTTTACATAAGTATAAATGCATAGTTTCCTCATTTATTCAGATGAAATAAAAGTCTTCTTTACGACTGTAATACATGCAAACAAAAGCTCATGAAGGTTATAAAGGTGTGTGTAATTCTGTTGCAGCATATTCCGTCTATAATTCTCTGCCTTTTAGTTTCATACAATCACTCACATGCATTTGGATATTTCCCGACACCTCTTATTACTAATGCTGGATGGAGGTTGTCATGGGAACACATCCTTGACAGTTTCTCAGCTCCCAGACAACACACAGAAACTCAGTCAGGAGTCAATGAAAGTAGAGGCATCAGAGGGAGAAAAACAGGCATCAGGGCTGAATGTGACAGGGCGTAGGGGAGGACCGGGATATTTAAGATCTGTACCTTATATAGTTGAGTTTTAATTCAGGATATTAAGAGTGCTGGCAGATGTTCATTCATAAATCTGATTTGCCTCATACCGATTCCTCTTTTTGACAAAGTATTCGATGCTAGTGCTCCATCTTAACTTAATTCTAAAACTATGCTTGTAAATGCATCTGTTCAGTTAATACCTGGTTGTTTTATCTGGCATTAAAGCCCCTGTCTAAAAGCACGAACATGTCGTAATGATTTAATCTACATTAGTGTTTGCATTCAAGATCCACTTTACTAAGTTGTACTACTGACAGAAAATGACAAATCGTCCGAGCGCCAAAGGCATGGCGATGCTCTTACCTTAAATGAATTGCAGACTCAGTCTTTCCGCTCCCATCTGCCTGCTTGTCTATCTCTCTGTCTGTCTTCCTGTCAGAGATTTATGACTCTGTCTCACCACAAGCCTTCCACTGCACCCAAAGATACTAAGTAATCACATCAAGGTGCACAACGCAGCAAAGCCTTTCCTTGTGAATGTGTGCAGCATTTATGTATATATGTATATATGTGTTAAAGCAGTGTAAATATTTCTACTCACGTAATGGAAAAATGTCTATACAGAGCATATTCATTTCTAATAAAACGCTACCTCATCAACATTTTATGGTGCTTTTTTTTTTCATTAAGTATTCTATGATATGATCTGTCCTATTTTCCTTTAACCATGGCGTTGACAGTGTTGCGCTTCCAGGCAATTTTCGAGAAATACAGAAGAATGTTTTCGACACTATAGTGGAAACTGTAATGTGGGATTCTGTTTACTGTGTGTCTCCTCATTCTCTTTTTTTTTCCATTTGGTCTCGAGGCATCTGAAGCACAAACTGTATAATCAGGTTTTCACAGCCATCCTAGAGATCAGCTCGGTGCCTATAGCCTCCAGGTAAATACACACCATCATCCGTGAGGGTGCCAGATATACATTTATATCAACCTTAAAAGGAATGCGATGGGAGAGTACAGTGTGTTCTTAGGTAGTCAGTGCGGATCAATACACAGTACAAAGGCTTCTCAGTTGTATGTGCATGACAACAGGAGAGTTTCAGATTCACTATTAGATTCTCTTAACCCTGTAATGCCAAACGTATCATATTTGATACAAAAGTTTTGAAGCCCTCTACATGACCAGTGCGACTTTTTTTTTTTTTCTTGAAGAACCTGATGTATACAATTAGATACATGCAATACACGGATATTCCACCAGGGGGGAGGAATTTGTTCGCTACAGGCCTTTCCAGTGACACTACAAGTTTGTCATTAATGAGGATGGAGGCAGAACTTTGCCAGTTTTGAAATGGAATTACCAATTTGTTAGACAGGTTTGTATTATGTTTTTATTTGTTCAAAAATAATAAGATTTGAGTATTGAGACCTGATGTATCAAATATATAATAACAAAATTTAGGTCATACATGGGAATTAATATTTGAAAAAAAAAAATACTGTATATATTTTGTTTTGGTTGTTCAGAAGGACCAATAAAGGCTCCAGTTTCAAAGAACTGGAATTTTCTGTCAATAATTTAGTGGTTCAGGCTTTACAGGGTTAAGTATTGTAGTACCTCAATATACCTCAGATTTATACTCAAGTAATAATAATAATAATTATTATTATTATTATTATTATTATTATTATTATTATGGATTGTTTTTATCTGCTGCATGTAAAGTGTCTTTGAGTTAAATGAAAAGCGCTATACAAATAAAATGTATTATTATTATTATTATTATTACTATTATTGTTATTATTATTATATTTCTATAGCACTTTTCAAGGCATCCAAAGCACTTTACATTATTGATCCATTATTGAGACCCAATGTGTCAAATATGATACAAAAGTGAAACTCATGAATGGAAATTGATATTTGAAAAAAAAAAAAAAAAAAGTTTTTTGGTTGTTCAGAAGGACCAATAAAGGCTCCAGTTTCAAAGAACTGGAATTTTCTGTCAATAATTTAATGGTTCAGGCTTTACAGGGTTAAAGACGTACAGCTATTTCTGCGGCAACTTCCGAATAATTTTTTCTCTCTGTGTAAGTGATTTATCGCCATTTATTACAATATTATCAGTGAAATGCAAGCCTTTAATTTACTGATCGTGTTGATGTCCATAAAAGCTTTGAGTAAATTCAAAGGTTATTGTATCAAAACAGATAAAACTGAAGCAAATATATGATTAGCTGGACATAAAAACAAGTGCTTACATCCACTGTCATTTGTCAAACTACCTGGGTTTTATTGGTGAAACAATATAGCAGAAAATGACTGCATTTCCACATTCACTACGGAGCCTCTGAACATCCAAATGGTTCATATCTGATGCCAGTGAAAAGCTGAGAAACCGTAGCTGAATTATTTAACTGTACTGATAGGATTAGTGGTTCAGCAGTTATTAAACTGTTTAGATCAGTAGATTCTTTTGGTCACTAGTGGTTTTTACCCCTCGGTCAAGAGGTTTACAATACCTCTTCATCGTTTTGTCATCCGTCTGTCCATTCAGCAACATAATCACATCTGAAGAATGCATTGAGGTATCTGCACCAAATAATACTGTGGACGCATCCTGGTATGGAGCCGAAGCCTAATGAAAATATGCAACTTTGACGTACTTTTTCAAGGTCAAGTGCTCTTGTGTCTTATGCAGTTATAATACCTGAGTACTTTCAAATACAGGGTTCCTACACGTTCGAAATTTCAAAATTCCATACTTTTTCCAGACCCTAATTTCCAGATGTCTTTGTAAAAAAAAAAAAAAAAAATTCCAACCGGTCTTTATATTTGGGATTTGTGAGCCGGTCATCAGAGAATTTACATCTACCCATTATGAGTTCTGCTAACGATCATACAAGGCATGTTGAATAGCTCGCTCACACTACAAAAATCAAAATTTTACCAAGTGTGTTTATCTCATTTCTAGTCAAAATATCTCATCGCACTTAAAATAAGACATAATCACCTAAAGAGCAACTTGTAAGCGAGATATTTACATTTATATTTATGCATTTGGCAGACGCTTTTTTCCAAAGCGACTTACAGAGGAAAACCAATCAAATCAATCAATCAAAATTTTATTTATATAGTGCCAGATCACAACAAAAGTTATCTCATGACACTTTACATATCGAGTTGGTCGAAACCAGACTCTAGACAATTTACAGAAACCCAACAGAATCCTCCAGGAGCAAACACTTGTTTTCTTGGTAAGATTTCTTGAAATAAGATTTTCAAGATCTTATGTCTAAAAATAGGTTCTTATATCTCACTGAAAAGTTACTCTTTAGGTGATTATGTCTTATTTAAAGTGTGATGAGATATTTTGAGTAGAAATGAGAAAAATACAGTTGGTAAGATCTGGATTTTTGCATTGCACGAACAATGTGTGGACGTCACCTGTCCGTCAAAGCAGCAGTGAAACTTGGCAACACCTGGGCGGGCCTTAAAATGGGTTGGAGGAGGATCAGAGCAGAAAGCTGGGCATTCAACTCGTCAGTCTGCCTAAATGTTTTCTGGGATGCGTAGCCTACCTACCAGGTGGTCTGGTGCAGGTCTGCTCTGTGTTCCAAAAGTCAGAACTAAACATGGAGAATCAGTGTTCAGTTTCTATGCTCTGTATATCTGGAACAAACTACCAGAAAATATCAGGTCTGCTGAGAGTCTGAGTTCTTTTAAGTCCAGGTTAAAGACTCACCTGTTCACTGCTGCCTTTGACTAAAAGGCTTTTGACTTTTGAAATGTTATATTCTCTTTTGAAACTCTGCACTGCAACTCTTACTTTAATATGTGTGTGTTTTTATATTTTTTGATTTTATGTTGTTTTCTTACTTGCTGTTTTTAATCACCTTTTCCATGTTTCTTTTATAATGTTTTAAATGTGTTTCTTTTTCCCTGTTGTTGTATTTCAATGTCTTGTGTGAAGCACTTTGAATTGCCTTGTTGCTGAAATGTGCTATACAAATAAACTTGCCTTGCCTTATTGTATGTACTCTCACACAAACATTTTAGCTGCGGAAGCAAGCACCTTAAAAAAAAAAAAAAAAAAAAAAAAAAAAAATGATCGATCCATTTCTTTTTTTAGATTTTCATAATTTTATGTTTTAGAAAATAGAACAGTGGTTACAGTCTTGAAAACATGAATATTTTTCCATACTTTTCCAGAAATGTATGGAAATTTATAAAATCAAATTCCATATTTTTCCATACTTGCATAGGAACCCTGCAAATATAAATATGTATATAATAAGTTTTACACAAAAACAGTCCAATCTAAATTATAGGGCAGTAACTTTCAACAGAATCTTACACTATATTTGGCCGAGGGGGATTAAAAGTGTGCAGCATGTTATGTTTCAGGTCTGTAAGGGTTAAGTCAAATACATAGTTTTGTTTTGTTTTTTTTTTGCGATCTTCAAGCTCTGTAAGTTTTGCCTTTTTTGTAACCTTGACATGGCAGTAAGCACTAACCTTGTACTATCAGCAGTCTAGTTTGCTTATCTCAAGTGGCCTGGCAAGGACATGGATACATTTTCTTGAAGAAGGTTGAATTCAGGATGACTGACTACCCCCTCATGCACTCCAACATCAACACCACCCCTTCTTATTAAACACCTCCTGGCTGCGAAATATAACATACTGTACGACACAACTCCTTAAGCATATTTTCCTATTATATCATTACTAAAACTAATATTGAAGTTAACAGGATTCCCCAGTCCATATCAGGATCTCATTGTAGCTCAATGGTTTGCACAGCCATTTGCATTTTAACAATGAAAAAAAGGCAGCCACGAAAGGATTCATGACAGAGGTCGCACTCAAGGAGACACATTATATTAGTTGTTCTTATAAATGAACAAATTTGCATTTTAATGAACCATCTCATAACTGTGACTCATGAAATTGATCCCGTGGAAGAACGAAGACCACCTCTCACATTTTATTTCTCATGTGGCTCACAGGAACACATGTGGATCATATTAAACACCACGAATGCTGAAATTGCAGTGTACTTTATTATATTTAGGCGAACAGCGTGTCATTTTAAACTGTTTATATACGCCGCTGCCTTATAAAACCAGGTCTTTAGATGTATAAAACTACCCTTATCTGCATTAACCCTTTAACCCCGGAGACATGATTTCAGGTAAAGGTGCTGCTGTGAATTTTTGTGTCTGTTTCAGTGTCATAAAAGCTGCTGTGAGTATGTGCTTATGTTCCTTTTCTTCAGTGGCTTTGTTTTAATGTGTGTTTCAGGTCAAAACAGGATGGAATAACAGAAAAAGTCAAAGAGAGGAATTGAAGTTTGACAGGTTTTTACTGAATAAAGCACTCAGAATGTACATCAGTTAGAGATTTAGGATGTTGAACATGAACTGTGAACTGGAACACACTGAACAACAAGTATTTGAATTTGGGCCCAGTAGTTTTTGTTTTGGGGCTCTTTTTTTTTCTAATTCAGTCCAGCTGATTTCTACTGTAGCACCTGGTTGAACTCCAAAAAACAGTTGCATGGTCGAAACTTGGTAAACTACAAAAGCACTAGGAGAGCGCAGACCTCAGGCAGATCAGTACCCCCCCACCCCACCCCAGATCCCCACCAAAATTTAATCATTTGTTCCTTGTGCCAGTACGAACATTTCCTGAAAATTTCATCCAAATCCGTCCATAACTTTTTGACTTATCTTGCTAACAGACAGACAAACAGACAAACCCCGATGAAACATAATATCCACCATTGCTTGGTGGAGGTAAAAAAAAAACAAAAAAAAAAAGGAAAATCACCTCAACACTGCAAACCATAAAACAAACAAACAAAAAAAAAAAAAAAACAAGGAAGACAGTGTAAAAAATTTTTTTAAAAATTAAAAACAAAACCTAACCATAATAATAATAATAATGGATGAGATTTATATAGCGCTTTTCTATGAATGCATACTCAAAGCAAGTACAGCGGATCCATTATTCATTCACTCTCACATTCTCCCTCTGGTGGTGGTAAACTACATCTGTATCCACAGCTGCCCTGGGGCAGACTGACAGAAGCGTGGCTACCAATCTGCGCCTACTGCCCCTCCGACCACCACCGAACATTCACACACATTCATACACCAGTGTGAGTAGCAGCACTGGAGGCAAGTGGGGTGAAGTGTCTTGCCCAAGGACACAACATAGCACATGGACAGAGCGGGATTCTAACCGCCAACCCTTTGGTTATTGGACAACCCGCTCTACCATCTGAGCCATGGCCGCCCGAAAACTGTCTATTTTTATAGCAAGTCGGTCTCACTCACTGTTCTGTGTTTTACCCCCCATTACACAGGTGGTGGGACAGTGAACTGAGCATGCTCAGATGTCTTTGGAAAGAACAAGGTCTATTCTATCAGCATGTTTTGAAATTTTTCTTATTGAGCAAATGGTTGAATTTTTATGAATATTTAAAATAAATCCTACCTTCAGAACATTCACCACAGACATGTTAGGGGTTAAAGGGTTAATGTGTTGTAATTGTAGGCACAAGAGAAGAAAATGGATGAAGAAATTAATTCCCTACTCAGTTATTGATACATGCAGCAGTGGTTGATGGTCCATCTTTTACATGTGGTTTATTACTTCTAAATGGAGAACATGAAATAGGATTTCTCTTTGAACTTCCTTGTTGATTCTTCTGCTTCTATAGATGTGTGCACTGACTGACAAGTATCCTTGTGAATGAGAAAGGGCATATGAAAGCTGTAGGACCCAGGAGGATAACACCTCAGAGCTAAACTAATCAGTATTAATCAGATATGCATGACTTCAAAAAAGACTTCTCCATCTGTAAGCCATGCAGGGCACTTACATCATATTCACATGCACACACACATGGATTTCTGGAGATAAATGAGAGGAAAAGGAGCTGTTCCTTCTGAAGATAAATGGTAGTACAAACACATTCACAACAATGCAGACAAGAAAAGCATATGCATTAATCTCACACACATACTGCACACACAAAGAAGCCATTCTCTTGTCGTGTTTCATGATGGAGGATGTCAATATATTCCCTATGGCCTCTCTCTGGGGTTCTTCAGACGGACGTGACACAGCACGGGTCTGCGGAAAAGGTCAGTGATGCCCAGAGCCGCTGTGGGTTGGCGTCAACACTGAAGGATCAAAAGCGTGGATGTCACCCACCAGTGAGACCCTGCTGAGGGGTCATCTAGGAGGTCTGGGCCTGCAGGAGGTGGAGGATGATGGGATGAAGAGATGAGGGAAAAGGGAGGGTGTGTACAGGAGGTCGACTGAGGGGAAACAGACCGTGATGGAAAGAATATTTAGATCCCACGCATGGTCCAAGGGTTTTAAAGAGTTTGTTTAGGTTAACAGGGAAGAGAACTTTCAAAATTAACACTTTTGGTTCAATGTTCAATATTTGCCACTGAGCTGAAGGGCTTTAAGTATAGTAGTACCTCAGTATACTTCAGATTTATACCCAAGTAATAATAATAATAATAATAATAATAATAATAATAATAATAATAATGATGGATTAGCACTTTACATTATTGATCCATTATTCATTCACTAGTAGTAGTTAAGTAAAAGTCATTTATTTTGATATATAACTATGTTATGAAATGGACAGAGTTTATTTTTGATATGTATAACATTTTTGTGTTTTGTGCAGGCTTAGTTAGAATATATTTGATGTGTATAAGATTTGTTTAAAGTACAGCGTGTAGGATTTTTATAGTGTTCTTTTCAATAATCAATCTAATTTTTGATTATAATTGAAAAATAGTGCTCAATCAGTCAAAAATAAACAATTTGTTCGATTACCTTTAAAGGTGCGGGAGACTTTTGTGACTAATTTTTTATCAAATCTGTAAAACCTCAGTCATATCCTCAGTATCACGAATCTGTAAGTCTTTCTGTGATTACTCACCTGAATCTCTTGCATTACGGTGAACAATTTCTTAGTGCCATCCACCATAAACAAACCATTTGTTTACAAACCGAACCGGGAGGTCACTCAGGCATCTCCGGAATCTTGCCGCAATGTGCACTGTGGGAAAGGGAGGCTTGCGCCGCCACCTGACAGCGGCAGTGGCAACGCAACCATGTGGTATTAAACGGATGAAACAAACACAATGTGGAAACAGCTGAAATGTGGAAGAATGGAGGAATATGCATAAAGGAAGGGAGCTCCTGCCATTTCCGCGTCGTGTCTGTTCCAGCCGCCGCTGTCAGGTGGCTCCACGAGTGTTCACTTCCCACAATGCACATCGCGACAAAATTCTGAAGACGCCCAAGTGACCTCCTGGCTTGGTTTGTAAACAAATGGTTTGTTTATGGTGGATGGCACTTCGAAATTGTTCACCGTAATGCAAGAGATTCAGGTGAGTAGTCACAGAAAGACTTACACATTCATGATACTTAGGTTATGGCTGAGGTTTTACAGATTTGATGAAAAATTGGTCACAAAAGTCTCCCGCACCTTTAACCTAGAAAAAACAGTTTAAATACACCGTAATTTCTGGTCTATAAGTCGCTACTTTTTTCACACGCTGTGAACGCACAGCTCAAACAATGATGCGGCTAATTTGTGTTTCACAGGCTAACAATTGATCCGGCTGTCGGAGAAGGAATAGAGCTGCTGCACGTAAGCTTGGCATCAATGAATTGATGGTGAGACGTTGGAGACGGCAGCGGGAAGCATGGGTGTGGCTCATAGGCATGTGCGGCCAATAGTCCGGAAAGTACGGTACATAGTGCGGGTACTGCTTGCTGGGCGCTGCCATTATCAACGCCATTTTTTACCCCTACATGAGCCTACAGAGGACAAAAATCGAAGTAGCCACCTGCAGAATGGGGCGGGCTTCTTCATATCTTAATCGCCGAAAGTTCCGTTCTGATCACGGAATTTTTGGCAATTTCGTTCAACCACCACAGATTTTGAGGTAGGGGTCCAGGGTCATTTCATGTCATTGACGTGACAGAATTCTGTGCAACCAGGTTGATGGAAGTGATGACAGAAGTTGAGATGTTTGCTATTTTGGCAGGTTGCTGAAACAAAGTATTTGAAAATCGCGAAAGATACAACCAAGGCTATTTGTCCCAGAGTGTCAACTGTTAAGCAAGTGCAACATCAGAACAGAGAAATCACGTTGTCTTTGCATTGATTCAGGTATTTGCTGCCACCTAGAGTAGAGGAGTTACACACTGTACCTTTAAGTTACTTATGGGAGCTGACATGGGAATTTATGGTCAGTAAAAAGATAGGGTAAGAGTGCAGGAGTAGATAAGTTGAACTTCATCCCGCTCCTTTTTGAATATGTTTTCTTTTCTTTTTTATATTCGTTTTTCTTGTTGTATTGGTTTTAAATGTTGATAGTCTAAATAAACAGTTAATCAATCAAGTCACACATTGGTTTCTAAACTGCTGATTTTGAAGTCAGTAGTTTACAGTTTGGCTGTTGCCATGTTTGAACCAGAAGTGACCATATTCCGTCAAAAATGCCAAACCAGAGGAGTTTAAGGGGTCAGAGGTGAGCTGATGTTAAAGCGCTGCCTTAGTGACTCTGAAAACCATCATCTGGCACTGCATAAAGTCATTTTACAGTCTAGTTGGTGAAATCTATTAACCGCAACTAATTGAGTTGTCTGTCAGGAAAAACATGATTCAATAAAAAGCTGAAAGAAGAGAGAAGAGGTGAACGAGTTCATACAGACCTACAGATAAAACCCAACACAGTACATTCAAGCTTCCACTCAACCTGACATCTGATTAATGGAAAAAAACAGCGGAAAAATAGACAACCAGATCAGTCAGTAGAAGTTCAGAATAAAATGGATGAGACAGAGTGTCCTGGAAGAAATGTTTGTACTTTTATATTTTAATATTTCTTTTAATAGGTACATTCAGTGTAAATCTACAGGGCTTTTTTGAGTCAACCCCCAGTGGCCATCAGTGGTATTACAACTTTAAGATATTTGCTTTGGTTTTAACCCTTGGGTGAAGTACTTAGTTACTTTCCATCTCCACAAATAACACTAATAAACATAATAAACATTGCCAGCGTTGCACTGGAAGCATAACTGTTAGTAAGTCAGGTCTTTTCTGTTCATTCACTTATTTCTTCTAAAGAACAAAAATGTTTCTTTAATACGGCGGCAAAAATATCATTCCATCTTGTGCTATTTAATTTCTTCTTCACATTCTCAAGTATAAATATGCATAGTTTGTCGGTGATTATTTTGAGTCGATAATCTGTCCCGTACACCACAAGTGTGAAATTTACTTTGAGAGGTGTTGACTAAAATGTGACAGTTACGCCTGTAGCAAACAAAGCTGCACCGACTTGCACTCACTAATTCGCACACAGACATAACATGAAGGCTTTTGTGTGTGATTTTTAACTATGGGTTGATATGATCAGCGAAGCACACAGCGTTCACAGTGTTTAGAAATGAGAATCACTTTGGGACTTTGGGATTCATGAGGCAAAACGAGTAAGATGTTTCTGACTTGTTTACATGTTGTGCTTGATTAGAAAAGATATAAATCTAAATCCCGCGAGTGGAAATGCTTGTCAGGAACAGTACAGTGTGGCTGAAAACTTAAAGTGCCTCCTCAGAGAAAATAATGCTGCAAGACCCATGAATCATAAAATTCAAAAGGGAAAAGGAGTGACTCATAAGTCTAAAATGATCCAGTTGCTGCCTGATGCAAAAACACAACAGTGCAAAAACCGTGTGTATCAGAGAGAGAGGGGGAGAGCGATAACAGCAGTATGTCTACGTCATCGATGAAAGACTATCCAGACCCCTGGGGCTGAGGGGATAAATAAAGGAGGAAGGAGTGTGGGTAATATTACCCACATCACCCTGCTGCTTGTGGCCTTGCCGCCTGTCATGCTCTGCTGGGTAGTGATGTCACTCTGACTGTAGAAAGGCTCACTCTCCCAGTCGACACACACACAAACACACCACAATGTCTATGAAAAGAACTGCACATAAACACACACAATGCAGATGCATTAATTATTTACTGCATCTGGTAAATA
This sequence comes from Sphaeramia orbicularis, assembly GCF_902148855.1. Classification (NCBI taxonomy): domain Eukaryota; kingdom Metazoa; phylum Chordata; class Actinopteri; order Kurtiformes; family Apogonidae; genus Sphaeramia; species Sphaeramia orbicularis. The sequence continues at coordinate 32,878,657 of NC_043964.1, read as the reverse complement.
TCCAGTGTATTTATACAGACAAAAGCACACATAGATCCAGTTTGGAATTCAGAGCACCCTGTCAATGCAACGACTGCCTGCAACTGCATTTCACATACACCAGGGAAGCTATTATTACCGCTGCAGATAATGCAGCCTGGATGTCTTTCTTCTACTTCTGCATCTTTGGCCAAACTGTCACCCACATACTTACAAATGCTGTGTGCTGCAACCTTTTTTTTTTTTTTTTTTTTTTATCGCGTGTCTGATTTCAACACATGGACAAAAACAGGGCAGAAGGGCAGATTGATAAAGCTTCAGGTTTCTACCCATTCCACAAACAAGGTTAAACCACACTGAAGCACTTGTTTACTTTAAAAGTTCTGCCTAAATATAGGAAGGGAGGAAGGAGAGGGAGAGAAAGGATGAAGATCAGACAGGTTTGTACCCATATATATCCTCTACCTAACTGCCACCCAGCACATAGTGTCACACTAAACTGTGTCCCCGCTGTCAACCCCATTTCAGTCCCGTCAGCACTTTACTCATTTCCTAAAAATAGATACGCACACAAACACACACTCCAAGGACACCAGCTCATATTGTCTATTTGCTTTGGACAGCCCCTATTGTTTTTAGCTAACGTCTAGAGCACAGGTGTCAAACATGCGGCCCGGGGGCCAAATCTGGCCCACCAAAGGTTCCATTCCGGCCCGTGGGATGAAAGTGCAAAAATTAACGTAAACAGTCAAGGTCGTCAAAAATCATTTTAGTTCAGGTTCCACATACAGACCAATGTGATCTCAAGTAAAAATAACAACACAATAATCCATAAATAATGACAACGACAAATTTTCTTTGTGAAAAATTATGTGGAAAAAATTTAAGCGGAAAAAAAATAACATTACACTGTGGAAATATTTACATTTACAAAACTTTCCTTTAACAATAAAATGCAAATAAATACATCAATAAAAACAAAGATGAACGACCCGAATAGTGCAGTTTTAACAATATTCTGCCTGTTACTAAATGTTTTGTGCATTTATGGAGCCGCTGTGATCTGGAGTTGTGTTAATAATAAGAGATGGAATATTGTAGAAATTGTTCAAACTTTAGTTCCGAACTCCAAAATTTTAACAATATTCTACCTGTTACCAAATGTTTATGTAACATTGTGTGAAACGTACATGCATATATAGTAAATCGAGGCATAATATTGTTAAAATTGCACTAATTTTTCAAATAAAATTTCAGTTTTTTCAGGTTATTCACATCTTTTTTGCAAAATGTAAATATTTTCATAATTTAATTGGATTTTTTTTTTTTTTGTGCTAAAACAAAAAGAAAAACTTGGATTTGTCATTATTTATAGGTTAAGTCATTATTTTACTGGTCTGGCCCACTTGAGATCAAATTGGGCGAAATATGGCCCCCGAACCAAAATGAGTTTGACAGCCCTGGTCTAGAGCCTCACCTGCAGACTTGTGTTTTGTTCATGGTGAGCAGAGTGTGCTCTCAGACTGCTGTGATGCTTTGCTGTATTGGCTCAGAAAAATGCTTAGCCCAGCCCATCACACTGAAATACTGTGCACCTCCATGGGAGGCCAAGGGCACTCTCACCAGGAGTGAGGGAGGCTTTTAAATCATGTGTGATCACAGCTGCACACACACAGCACAACACTGGTGGACAGGGACTAACAGCAACATAGAGCAAAAATACACATGTGTATCAGGAAAACACACACAATGTTTAATACTGTGAGCAGGTAAGAAAACATAACTAGTTTACTTTGTTCATCTTAGAGGAGCAACGCCCATCCATCCATAATAACACTAGATCTTATACTTGAAAACCCTGTAAATGTTTTTCTCCAAATCTGGTCCCAGCCTCTGAATGTATTTCCATAAAAACTCAAGGAAATTTGAGGCAATCTTTGTAACAGCCACAAAATGAAAAAGTGACTTTTGTGTGTTCCATGAAGTGGTTTAAAGCAACTGTAATGTCACCAGCAAGTGGCGCTGTAGGCCACATTAATAGAGTAGAGCAGGGGTGTCAAACATGTGGCCCGGGGGCCAAATCCGGCCCGCCAAAGGGTTCAATCCGGCCCCTGGGCTGAATTTGTGAAATAAAAAAATTACACTGAAAATATTAACAATCAAGGATGTTAAAATAATTTTAGGTTAATTAATTCTAAAGTGGATCAGAACAGTAAAATACTATCATAATAAACTATAAATAATGAAAACTGCAAATTTGTCTCTTTGTTTTAGTGTAAAAAATGTAAAATTACACAAAAATGTTCACATTTACAGACTAGTCTTTTACAAAAAAAAAATGTGAATATCTGAAACGTCTTAAGAGAAGTATGTGGAATTTTAATAATATTCTCCCTGTTATTTAATGTTTGGTGCATTTGTAGATCCACTGTGATCTCTAAGTTGTGATTCACGTGTATAAATGATAAACTAAGGCGTAATATTGTTAACATTGCACTTATTTTACTAAAGAATTTTCAGGTTGTTCATATTTGTTCATGTTATGTTCAAGTACAATTCGTAGATGTAAACATTTTCATTACGGAATTTTAAGTGTATTTTTGCGTGTATTGTAGGATATTTAAGAATAATTAGGTGTATTTTTGCGTGTATTGTAGGATTTTTGAGCATAAGTAAGTGTATTTTTGTGTGTATTGTAGGATATTTAAGCATATTTAAGTGTATTTTTTATTTTACGGAATTTACTTTTTTCACTCAAATGTTCTTATCCTATTGTTTATATTACTTTACTGGTCCGGCCCACTTTATATCATATTAGGCTGAATGTGGCCCCTGAACTAAAATGAGTTTGACACCCCTGGAGTAGAGGAAACAGAGCATTTGGTTATTTTTCATCTAAAATGGCGTTCATTTCTTTTTTCACAAATGAAATAAAGGAATAATTCCCTCTCCTTATCAGTTCACATTATCTGTTGTACCAGACATGTTTTTATGCTTTATCAGAATGTCTGGATAGACACAACAAACAGCTGACCAACCACGAGTTAAGAGTTTGTGACATCAGAATTTTTATTTATTTGTTTTTTTTTTTTTTATATGTATGCACATTTTCTTTTTTTTGTGGAAAAAAAACAAAAGCCACCTCAAGGAAGCAGAGAAAGTTTTACATCCATAGACATTTGCTCTGGAAAATCAAATGCAAAATTCCAAAATGTGCATTAAATGTGTGTATGGAACCAAAACTAAAGGATTCCTGAAGCAGAAAGTGAACTCCTGCCAATACTTAGTCATTCACACTTGTACTGTAAACCTAGTCTCACAGACGTACATCCACAGTTGGTTCACACTGAGTTAATGCTGCAGATACAGCCGCTACCATTTTAAAATAAAGGTTTTCCGGGTTGTTTGAGTAGTTCTTGGGTGGCATTGAGAACAGGATGCTGTGAAAGTACATTTGAAAAACAGTGCGTTCATGCTATTAAAACGACTACATCCTCACAAAAGAAAATGTCACACACAAAGAAGTCTATCTGTCATTTTCGGGGTCTAGCTGCAGCTCAGACATCATTTTTCTTTCCTGTAGCGAGGACTTTCAAAGTAATAACAGAAAAATAAAGAAGGAAGGAAGAAGAAAAACAGTCAGTAATGGAAATATTGAGTATTATTCCAGAACTTCTGTCATTTACTACTGGAAATCTGACAAAATATTATCAATTGTATTAGTTTGAGCTGAACTGTTTACATCTCACCATTGTCAAACTGCCATTTTCTTTTTTACCCTAAAGTGTGTTTTAATCTTAACCCTTTCATGCACATTGGTCACTACAGTGGACAGCTATTCTACAGCTGTTCTCTTGTATATTCATGGATTTTGTTGTTGTTGTTGTTGTTGTTTTTTACACATATCTTTATTAAAGTTTTAAGACACTACATATCTTTTCTGGCATGAATTGGTAACATTATGTAGATCTCTCCTGAGCATAAAGCCCCAGAATTAAAAGCCCTCCCCATAGTTTTCACACAATTTATCAGTAAATACATATTTCTGAGTGTCAAAAATTAAACGTGTGGTGTCCAGCTGAGTGGACATTTTTGCAACTTCATGAAAAATAGGTTCATAAGAATTTTTTTTTTCATTATTATTTTTTTAATGTAATTTTTAAATTATTATCATTATTTTTAAAAATTATTATTATTTATTTTTCAGAAGAAAATTTTTAATCGCATTGTGTTTTTTTTGTTTCATGCCTAAAGAGGAATAAAAACACTCAGGAAAAAAATTTGATTAAGGTTCTCATAATTCGTGCATGGAAGGGTTAAGAAGGTTCACTAAACAGTAATTTGCACTTAAACATTCACAGTGTTAAAATACTGAATGTGTATTGGACGCAGTGCATTCAAAAGTAACACAATAAATAGCAAACAATGCATTTACTGTAACCCGTTACTGTTATTAAAATGTTTTAAAACCAGTTTTTAAATCTATAAACACCCTCTTCCTGCTCCTTTAGTACAGCTTTATTCTTCTAAAAAAATGTAAACATGACAGAGGAAGTCAGATTTCAGTAGTATTAGTCACCTAGAATGTGTTTTTGTGCAAATATCCTCATTTATCACAAAAAAAACATAGCTCTATGCAAGTATTTACTTCATTTGAGTGTCAAATTTGACCCATTTTTCTCATTTTAGTAGCCGTGCTAATAATATGTGGATTCAAAAGCTTCAGTGTTGGAGGTTCAGTGATGGGATGGTGTGTTTTCAGAGTAAACCTGCTGTTTCCTCTACTGACAGCAGAGGGCCGCCTTTACTGTGGGCTTCAGTGTGTGTGGGACTGACTGCACTTGGATGTGTGTTCGTGCTCATGTGCATGCCGCAGTGTGTGTGTGCGTGTGTGTGGGTGTGTGTGAAACATCTGTGTATTTTCCATGCGTTTTGATTAGTCCGTGAAATTTTTGGAGGAACTGGTTCATCGGGTTGATTTTCACTGGAAAAAACAACTTTGGCACAGAAGTAATGACTGCTTTCACACGCTGCTTTTGGGATTCAATGTGTGTGAAGTGAATGGAATCAAGATGAAAATGAAATGACAAATGATTCATTGCAGTTTAATCCTTTAAGACCAAGAAATATTTTTGTGGTGACTTCCAAATGACTCTTTCCCTACATTTAACCTTTCCAAGTGATTTATCAGAATCTTATCCTCTGCATTTTGCATGTTTCAACAAAAATCTGGTATTTTCCTGTATTTAATTTATGGCTCATGGAGATCAGGGTGTCAAACTCATTTTAGACCAGGGGCCACATTCAACCCAATGTGATCTGTAAAATAATAACAGTGAAAAAAAGTAAAATTACGTTATGGAAGTGTTTACATATACAAAGTTTCCTTAAAAATGAAATTTCTGAAGACGCATGAATGCAATTTTTTTTTCTTTTTTTTTTTTTAACAATATTACGCCTCAGTTTATCATTTACACATGTGCATTACAACTTACAGATCACAATGGATCTATAAATGCACAAAACATTTAATAAGAGGCAGAATATTGTTCAAATTGCACTGACTTCTCTTAAGACATTGCAGGTTGTTCATATTTGTTCAGGTTATTCACATTTTGTGTCAAAGTACAGTTTGTAAATGTCAACATTTTTATGTAATTTTACGAAGTGCACTAAAACACAGACACAAAGTTGGAGTTGTCATTATTTATAAGTTATTATGGTAGTATTTTACTGGTCTGACCCACGTTAGATCATATTGTTCTGTATGTGGAACCTGAGCTAAAAAGATTTTAACACCATTGATTGTTGATATCTTCAATGTAACTTTTGCATTTTACAAATTCATCCTGTGGACCAAAATGGTTCGGACCGTATGTTTGATACCTGTGATGTAGATATTCATAAAAGCACAGAGTAAATCCAAAGGTCATTATATTAAAACAGAGACAAAAGAAAAAGGGACTTTCATCATTTGTTCAACTTCATTGGTTTTAGTGGTGAGTTAGAGGTGTTTCCATGTTCATCTACTGCCCCTAAAATAGCTGATAAACTGCATTTTACTTCAATTATCAACATGTGTTTATAGAATTAGAGGTTCAACAGTTATTAAACATTTTAGATCAGGAGATGCTTTTTGTCACCTGCAGGTATGTAGATCTTTGATGGTTAACACACAAATGAGACAAAACTAAACAGACAGATCTCAAAATACTATTTATACTATAAAAGTGGCCTCTGTGTGCGTGTGTGCATGTGTGTGTGTCTCGGGAATCACACAAAATCCAGGAATAGCTGACTGCTGCAGTTGGATATATATATGTATTTTTGGTTGAGGAAGACAGTAGCGAAAATGTCAAGTTGATAGGACCAATATTTTGGGAGTTATTAGTAATTTTGGAATACAATAACCTTACAATCATGTTGCTATGCCCAGAATGGTTTGGCGGTGACTGCTGGACAAATGTGGTACAGCATGCACGAATACACAACAGCATAAAAATGACCACATCTAGAACATGTAATCCCTACAGGTCAACACACTAGTGAAGTACCAACTGCCTAATATAGACCAAATATTTTTACCTCCTCCAGGAGGTATTGTGATCACTTTGCTTTGTGTGTTCGCGTGCGTGTTTGCTTGTTTGTTAGCAAGATAACTCAAAAAGTTATGGACTGATTTTCATGAAATTTTTAGGAAATGTTGATACTGGCACAAGGAAGAAATGATTAAATTTTGGTGGTGATGGGGGGGGGGGGGGGGCAGATCTGTCTTGGCGGAGGTCTACGCTCTCCGAGTGCTTTTCTTTTTTAGCATTTGTATTGAGAGAAAGTGGGTCCTCTTGCAGGGGGGGAGGGGTTCCTGGTAGATGAAATAGATGAAACCAAACACATTTTTTACTGGAGTGTCATCCTGCAATCTTGCAAATGCAAAGGTAAACAAGAAAAGCACTCTGAGATTGCAGACCTCCGCCAAGACAGATCTGCCCCCACCCACCGATCACCACCAAAATTTAATAATTTCTTCCTTGTGCCAGCATCAATATTTCCTGAAAATTTCCTGAAAATCCATCCATAACTTTTTGAGTTATCTTGCTAACAAACAAACAAACAAACACGCATGCACACAAACACACAAAGCAAAGTGATCACAATACCTCCTGGCAAAGGTAAAGATTATAAATCTATGTGTGTGTGTGTGTGTGTGTGTGTGTGTGTGTGTGTGTACTTGAATTATGCATGTATATGTATAAACGTATGTACATATGTATGTGTATATGGATGTATGAGTGTGTGTGTGTGTGTGTGTGTGTGAATAAATATAAAAGAGTAATGTAAAAGGAAGAGGGAGATAAATATATATTATTAATATTTTATGGGAAAGGGGTGGGATTAAATAACTTGCACTTCCCACCCCTTTTCAGGCACGCAAATGAAACTATTGTGCTGTTCTTTCTAAGATTGTCTTGATTGTTGATTTTTGTAATATTATTTATGTTTTCTGTTCATATACAGTATGTTAAATTTCATTGCATGTTTGGAATAAATCAGTCAATCAATCCTCTGAGCCTGTCCTTTCTCTGTCATCTTCCTCTTTCTCATCCTCTTCACTCCTGTTTTTCTAGACTTCTTGGATTTCTCACTTTCCTCACTACCAACCAAGAACTGTTCTAATTTTGAGACGTCTCCTAAATAAATCAGCGCTCTCTGCTCTGCTCTGTGACATACCACAGGCATCTTTGAAAGCATTTGCAGCTTTTTCACCTACTATCACAAAATGTACTTATCAAAGTTTTTGCAGGAATGCATTTCATAAAGATACACAAGGTGCCATAAATGAGTAGCAGGGGTCAGAAAGACCCTTTTGCAACAGAAACGAAATTGTTTTGAAAATGTTCTGTCCTCGTCTTCCTTTTTTGTCTTCACGCTTCATCTCACAGCGTGATCACCTGAATGATTTGACAACCCGTGTTGCAGGTCACCGCTGTGCATCAAGCTCAGACAAGCAGAGGTGTGTCTTATAAAAATAACACACAGCAAAAGGACTGATCCATAGATGCTGGCGATAAACAGGCTTTATGTGATCAAAGATAAGAAAACACATCACACAGCTGACCTTTGAGGAGGGAATGTCTTTTATGGACAGGGTAGGACAAAGACAGACTCAGAGGAGGCAGCTGGGGACGTTATGTAAGGGCTGAACCCTGCCTCTGCATATTGGGGCCTACTGGGCTTAATTTACTGTCATTCTTAACCGAGTCAACCAAAACACTGTAATCCATTCAAGCTCCTCCTGTCTGTCCCTGTTAGCTGGAGGAGAATCACTGATCAGAGTTCAAATCCCTCTGATTCATGTCTGAGTTTGGTCACCTTTTTAACATGGGTTGCATCCATTCACAGCATATCTTACAGTTTATCTGATGTCGGAAGCACTTTTAGTACAATCTATAGGACTCAGCTCTGACACAGGAAGCTGAGGCTGTTTATTTTTCTGCAGGATCTGATTGTAATGCAGTACAGTTACAGAATCCCCCTGCCTGGGCTACAACGCAGCGCGTGACGTCAGAAAGCGCTTTGTGTGTTTGTGTGCGTAGAGACCTCGCTGTCAGCCCCCGCATGGCTTAGCAGGAGGAGGGTTATAGACGAGGAGGACTGGAAGGGAGAGGGAGACGGAGGCGGGGGGTGGGCTTTACTCTGTGATGTAATTTCATGGAAATTATGTGTGGTGATGCTGCATTATGCAGAAGCTCTGAACAGCAGAGCCACCTGCTGGACAAGGAGGGAAATGCACACATGAACCTATTGTTCCATCACAACACACTGAGCAGCAAACCATTTAGTCTGTGAGCAAATGCAGATGGAAAAACACTGGGATTTACCATGTAGATATTTGAAAAGTGGGAGATTTGGGCAGTGTGTGATGTTTGTCAAAGCAATCTGACCTTAATATCACATGTATAGTTGAAATAAGCAACATAATGGAGGCATAGCATGAAATAATTGCTAATAATATACAACAAAATGCATCATTTTTATAACACAGGTTTTTTTTTTTGTTTGTTTTTTTACACTAAAGATGCTTAGAAAATGTAAAGATGCAAGCTGTGAAAGTAAGATGACATGTGTATGTATTATAGAAAATAAGCAGACAGCACCATCTGGTGTTCAAATTCAGTTGTTGAAGTCATGAAGCAGATCAAGTGGACTTTAACCCTTTCATGCTTCAACAAATATGTGGTTGTGCACTGTTTGTGCCTTTTTGTATATCGAATGTTTGAATAAAGCATTTTGAAAGAGAGAAAAAGATAGATAGATAGATAGATAGATAGATAGATAGATAGATAGATAGATAGATAGATAGATAGATAGATAGATAGATAGATAGATAGATAGATAGATAGATAGATAGATAGATAGATAGATAGATAGATAGATAGATAGATAGATAGATAGATAGATAGAATTAAGATTTTTTTTTCCTGAGTATTTTTTTCCTCTTAGGCATGAAAAAAACAGTCATTGAAATTTTTTTTATAAACCTATTTTTCATGGAGTTACAAAAATGCCCCATGTGTTTAATATTTGAAGCAAAGAAACATGCATTGACTGACATACTGTGCGAAAACTATGAAGTAAAAACATTTTTAATGCTTCTAAAAAAAAAAAAAAACCTTTCATGATTGAATTATGAGAACCTTAATCAAGATTTTTTTCAGAAGTGTTTTTATTCCTCTTTAGGCATGAAAAAGGCGATATGATTGAATTTTTTCTTTTTATGAACCTATTTTTCATGGGGTTACAAAAATGTCCAGTCAGCTGGACACCATGCATTTACTGGCATACTGTGTGAAAACTATGAAATACATTTTTTTTTAATGCTGTTAATCTGTTGTCACATTTTAACATTCTATAACCTCCTGAGACCCAGCGATGCATTTTTGTCTTCTGTAGGGGACAAAGGTTTTACAGTTTTATATAAAAAAAAAACAAATAAATAAAAAATGCTGTCCACTGCAAAGGACGTTCCATAATTTAAAAAAAAATCTATCTGAAAAAACTGTTGCATCAGGCTGTTTCCAATCAAGAAAATTATTAAATGTAAAAAAGCAAAAACTTTTCTTTTCCTGGGTCTCTAGTTATTACTCAGATATGCAAAAAAAAAAAAAAAAAAAGTTGTTTAACCCTTTCATGCATACTGGTAACTACAGTGGACAGTTATTTTACATCTGTTTTCGTGTATATTCGTGGGTTTTGTTGGTTGGATGTGAATGAATATTTTGTATAGATGGAGTTACAGAAATGCATTTTTTTCTGTTTTTTAATGTTTTAGTTTTTATTAATATCTGTTTTTTTAATGAGAACATCAGCCTGTTCAGGGACTACAGGTGGAAATTAGCACTAGTGCTAGAATCTGGCACACTACATCTCTCCTTTTTAAGGTTGATATATATTTTGCATTGTCCTTGTCTAAATAAATAAATAAAATGGAAAAAAAAAAAAAAAAAAAACTTTGCTGTTCTTGATAAACCTGATCTGCAGTAATATGTTTTAGTGTAAATCAATTGCTAATTGTTATTAGACTGTAATTAACAGTTTTCTTAAACAATTTTTTTTTTTTTTTTTCTCCATGAATTGAGTAACAACTAGTATTAGAGTATGATAAAATGTGATAAAATGGCATTAGTGGCTTTAAAAATGTTTTTATTTCATGGTTTTCACACAGTTCATCACTTTCTGATGACGTGTTTTAAATACATGTTTCTTTGCTTCAAAAATCAAATGCATGGTGTCCAGCTGAGTGGATATTTTTGTAACTCCATAAAAAATAAAGTCATAAAAAATTTCAGTTGCATTGTTTTTTTCATGCCTAACAAGGAATAAAAACACTCAAGAAAAAAATATTGACCAAGGTTCTCATAATTCATGCATGAAAGGGTTAAAAAAGTCAGATCAGTTGCTTTGCGTATAGAACTGAACAGTTCAATGGATGGTGATAACTGTGATAAATATTGCTTGTTTATGGTGGAAATGCAAAAAAAAACAAAAAAAAAAACAAAACTGGAATAATAACATCTGATTTTGACTAAATCAGGCACAAATTTTAAAATTAGAATTTATTTTGAACAGGTAAAAGTTTTCCAAAATGTTTCAATTTTGCACACACACAATTTTTAGTGTGTATTCATTGTTTTGAGACAATTTGTGCTAAATGGGTCAAATTTACTGACACATATGTAGCCTTATGTACAATAAACAGTCCAGCAGTATGACTAAAAATTCCCCAAAATGTTTCAATAGTTTTGTGCCTGTTTCTGGAATATCTTGATGAAATTATTCACCAACACTTTCATCATCCAGAATGGGTGAAAAAAAACAAAAAACAAATGCATTCTGCAGTGCATCTGTTCATGTGCTTTTATCATGTCCTGAAGTAGCAGATCGTAATCCAGACCAAATGAACCTCCAGCTGTTGAGTCTACAGACCTGAGCTTTGGTCTGAACCACATTTTTCTGTCAGGTTTCAAGAGTCATCTGAATATTGATCACTTTATTTATTTCATTCATGAACTTAAAACCCTGGTATTAGCATTGCTGCTAATAACAATCCTGACATCCTGGATAGATTCTGATTTTTACATTTTAGAACTGGTACACTGATTTAAATACAATCATGTATTTTTCTGCTGAGTACTAAGTGAACTGAATAGTGAATAGTGAAATGAGAGAACAATTATTAATTCACTTTCACACTATTTATCATTTGACTAGTTCAGTGTGAAACTAACAAATATCTCTGGTCTTTAGTAAGTAGTAGTAATGTATTCGTCCGTTTAACAAAACACAATATATACATACACACAGTTTGGATTTCTATATTAAACATGGGTGAAAAGGCGTAGGCTGAAGCAAGCGCTTATTTATGCCTACCCTATTTACACAAAGGAAAGTTGCAGAAATAAAACAAGATGGTGTAGTTTTAAACAATAATATAAGTAAATATGGAAGCAAATCTGTTATTAGATTTTGAATAATAAAAGCCATTGAATTTCTGGCACTGAATTTTTTTGCACTGAAATTAAGTATCTGAATTTTTTGCACCTGAATTTTTGCATCTGAATTTTTTTAATTCTAAATTTATGAACAAAGTTGAATTCAGAGACAAACAATTCAGATGCTTCATTTCAGTGCAAAAAAAAAAAAAAATTCAGATACTTAATTTCAGTGCAAAAAAAAATTCAGATATTTAATTTCAGTGCAAAAAAAAATTCAGATACTTAATTTCAGTGCGAAAAAAATTCAGATATTTAATTTCAGTGCAAAAAAAAATTCAGATACTTAATTTCAGTGCGAAAAAAATTCAGATACTTAATTTCAGTGCGAAAAAAATTTCAGATACTTAATTTCAGTGCGAAAAAAAATCAGATACTTAATTTCAGTGCAAAAAAAAAATTCAGATACTCAATTTCAGTGCAAAAAAAAATTCAGATACTTAATTTCAGTGCGAAAAAAATTCAGATACTTCATTTCAGTGCGAAAAAAATTTCAGATACTTCATTTCAGTGCGAAAAAAATTCAGATAATTTCAGTGCAAAAAAAAATTCAGATACTTAATTTCAGCGCAAAAAAAATTCAGATACTTAATTTCAGCGCGAAAAAAATTTCAGATACTTAATTTCAGTGCAAAAAAAATTCAGATACTTAATTTCAGCGCAAAAAAAATTTCAGATACTTAATTTCAGTGCAAAAAAAATTCAGATACTTCATTTCAGTGTAAGAAAAAAATCAGATACTTCATTTCAGTGTGAAAAAAATTCAGATACTTAATTTCAGTGCAAAAAAAAAAAATTTCAGATTCTTCATTTCAGTGCAAAAAAAAAATTCAGATACTTAATTTCAGTGCGAAAAAAATTCAGATACTTAATTTCAGTGCAAAAAAATTCAGATACTTAAATTCAGTGTGAAAAAAATTCAGATACTTAATTTCAGTGCAAAAAAAAATTCAGATAATTAATTTCAGTGTGAAAAAAATTCAGATACTTAATTTCAGTGCAAAAAAAAAATTCAGATACTTAATTTCAGTTCGAAAAAAATTCAGTTAATTTCAGTGCGAAAAACATTCAGATACTTCATTTCAGTTCGAAAAAAATTAGATACTTAATTTCAGCGCGAAAAAAAAATCAGCGGTAGAAATTCAATGACTTTTATAATTCAAAATCTAATGACACAGATTCACTTCCATAAATAAATAATACATTCTAAACAAAATCTTAGACTTATACTGATAATTGCCTTACTTTATCCTAACATTTTATATTTATTGAATACCTTAGTTTTAAACATCCTTTTAAATATAGTGACTGATATGCATGTTTTTAATTTGTTATAGTGAAATCTGTTCATTTTTACTGCTCCAAATATAATTTATCTCAGCCTGAATATATTAATTTTAAAAAATCATATATTTAACCACCTTAGACCCAGAAAATGTCAGCAAAGTAGAAGCTTTTTTTGTTTTTTTATTAAACAAGTGCCTGTATTGGAAACATCATGATGCAACAGTTTCTTCAGATGTAGTTTTTAAAATTTTTATGGAATGTCCTCGATGGTGGAGAGTTTTATTTTTATTTTTTTTGTATAAAATTGTGAAACTCTTGCCCACAAATGTCGACAGAAAACCCATAGCTGAGTCTTAGCAGGATAAAGAAAATCTGATCGTAGTGATGATATTAAAATGAGAGATGACATTATTTGATATTTGTTTTCCTTTTTTCCTTTGTCTTCAGTGCATTAATAATAATAATAATAATAATAATAATAATAATAATAATACATTTTTATCTAAAAATCTCAAAGTGCTACAGGCAATAAATAACAATAAAAATAGAAAATAAGTAAAAAAAAAAAATAGAAAATAGAAAAAAAAAAAGAAAATAAGTAAGCCTATTCGATGATACTGTGGGATAATAAATGCATTTAAAACCAGCGACACACACAGGATGACACCAGGCTCTCCATGAAACTGAGTTTAATAGATTGTTAAAAATAAGGCTATGATGCTTGTAGCAAACATTGACCAGGAGGATCCATTGTTATGGTGTCCAGAGAGGCCCGGTACAAAGAAGGGAAATGTGACCACTCTCTGAGGCATTATTACACATGAACATACAGCGAACACACATACACTGCACATTTACACAATCAATCCCAACTCCGACATGTACACGTGTACTGTACAAACAAAAACACACACATCCACCCCACCCAAAACGGTGGCAATAAACAAGAGACCGATAACATAGCAGTGTTCTCTTAAAAAAACATGCATAGCTCAGTACATGAAGGTGTTGTTGGAAAAACCACAGTTATTGTTCGCACACGTTGATCTTATGCTTCATCAAAAAACTCCCGACATGACATTACATTAATTGCTTTATTATTTAACCATTATTAACAATCATGTAAACTCATTTGTTGACTATTTTGTTTACAATAGTCTCCTATTATATTTTGCTCATGTAGAAAGTTACATTCTGAACCAAGACAGGCTCGGTGACAAAGGAAATAAATACTGGAATGGCAAAAAAAAAAAAAAAAAAGCAAAAAAAATAAACAAATAAAAGTTACTGTTTTGAAAAGAAACAGAACTTAAATCTTGGCCCAACATGTCTGATATAAAAACAAATAAAAACACCTTAACATCGGTAGCCTTCTATGATGTTACAGTCAAAAATACGCATTACTCCATTAAAGTGTCGCACAGATTAGTACAAAAACATAAAGACAAGAACAATAATCGCCTTCGAATGTATTTTAGCAACAAAACAAGGACTGATAAACGAATCGGGGGGGAATTTTTAGTGCTGTATTCATGTCTAATACAAGGTGTCGCGCAAAAATATTAATCTTTAGTCCCTTATTCAAGCTTATTTCCCAAGTGGACACCCTGAATACACACACACTCTTCAAATGATCGCACACACGAGACTTTAGAAAGGATGGATCAAACAAAAAAATATGGAGTTTCAGTTTCACGGTGCTGCTTCTCTTGTTGTCCTTTGGTTACTGGGGCTGACACCTGGCGACAAATATTCGTAACATATTGTTCCCTTTACACAGTTCGAGCACAGTAGTGTAATGTAGATTATTACCACGGGTGTTCTTTCTGAAACCTGGAGTAACTAACGTCTAACATTTTAAAGTGCCAGTGAGCTGAAGCGAACAGGAAGCACCAAGAGCTGGTGGCACGAGGGTTTAGCTGGAAAACGGCACGAACGGACTCGGACTTGGACGAGGATACAGGATTTCCCCATGCAGGCTAACGCTAACCTACAGTAGTTCTTCTATTCATTGGGAAACTTGATTAATATTACAAAATGTGGAAGAGAAAAAAAAAAAAAAAAAAAAGGAGGGGGATCATTAGAAATTTGAGAGTAGATGGTTATTTATGAACCATCTTTAGGTGCAAGCAGCTTTTCTAATAATCATACAATACAGTGCAGTAATCAGCCTTATATTTAAGGGAATAAAACACAAAGATATGAACCCGTCCTTGTTTTTGACTTGTGTGTTTTGACACCCAGCCCCGGGAGAGATGTCAAGGAATATGCATCACATCTTATGCTCACACACCGATTACAAATGTAAAAGTCTTATGTGTATAATATAAAATATATTTCATTTGAATGCAACACCTTCTGCTCCCTTTTGTTACATCAGTATTCCCTTCTATCTTCATTATTGGACGCCGTTTTTTGGGAGTTTTATACCTGATCAGACTTCACCTGGACATTTCTTCGTGTTACCTTGGCCCTTTTTCCTGTGTGCACCAGCTTCTCCAACATGCAACCCAGCAGAGGGGAACATTTGGACGTATTCTTAAAGTTCACAGAAATCTCACCTTACCAAATTCATAAAGAATTAACTGTACAAAACATGGACTAAAAATAACTGTTTTTTTTTTGTTTTTTTTTTTACAAAGTAGTCAACTACTCAGGCATTAAGAACAATCAGTAATATCAAATTAAAAATTTCAAGAAGGGCATGCGGGGATCGGCTGACGGCCACGGCAATGACACAACAGTCTGATGTTCTCAGTCGTGGGTGGTTGTGACCTGCCAGACGATGAGGTGGCTCCGCTCTGCCTTAGTGGGGGTCGACTGATGGCCAGCTGCCGGCTCTGATAGGCCGTCCAACTCGCCGCCTTCGTCACCTGAACACGAAGATGTGAAGTAAAGGAGGTTTAATGCCACAACTACAGAAACAGGTCTTTTTCTGTACAGGTATTTTCCTCCTTTGTTTCAGTGTATCATCAAAACTCTAATCTCAGTTTAAGATTTATTTATTCAGACAGGCCTATTCAATTCCTAATTTCACTTTTATCTGCTGCCATTTTATTGCACATATCGACTAAAATTTATTTAGGGGGTCAAATAAGTGGCCATTTTTGTCAAAAAAAAAAAAAAAAGTTGTAAGAAATGCATAGAACTGTGTTGAAATAATGCTAATACATTTGTGCACAGACTACTGATATTATTTGACAGTGGAAGCTCTATTTTCAGAAATACTGGATTTTGAATAGCACATGTATGTGAAAACTTTTGCTGGTGGACGGACGTGACATTATCCATGATGATCTGGTCAGTACCAGTACTTTATTAGTAATAAACTTATATACTTACTATTGCTAATTATCCTCTTATTCATAAATGTTAGTATTGTGAATCTAAAACAATAACAGCTGGCACAAAAACACAAAATGTGGCAGTGGACGGATGTGACATGGTTGTTACAGATCCCATCATACTGATGCTCGGCAGGCATGTCACCGTTTCCACAAATGATCCCTGTGCAAAAACTAGTATCAGAATTATTTATTGTATAGTTTATCATCATACTAAAGAGTAAATAACAATATAGAATTGTTCTTTCTTTATAAAAATGCTTATTAGAAAACTGTTGATTTAGAAAGTGACATGTGTCATTCGTCATGTATGTATTGGTGTAACATAAGCAGGATGGATCAGCACCATACTCCATATTGCAACCTGTAAAAATAAAACATGTGATATGTAGTATATAATCTTGTAAGAAAAATTGGGGAGTCTAAAAGAATAGAATATTTGTTTTTCAGGTAAATTCAGTTAAAATATAACTTGGCCATTTGTGACATGAAAATATAGCATTAATTGTGATGAAACTGGACATTTTTCACCTGAAAACATAGTTCATATGAGCATCAACATGTAACAGAACTGAAATCCTACAAATTTGCATAACTTACATTTACCAACACAAAGTTCCTTTGGGGATTCACTTATAATGATTTCTTATGCACAAAGACAGAAATAAGACCTCTAAGCAAATTTTAGCTGATATGTGTTTTATATATGTATGTGTGTAATTTTAATTGTGTTTTATTTTAACAACTTTGTACAATGACCTTGAGTGTTCTGAAAAGTGCCTTAAAATAAAATATATTATTGTTATTATTATTATTATTAAAAATATCTCACAACTACAAACTGGTACAAAAGACAAAGACAAACCATTGTCTTTACATACCTGTAAGTTAACAAAAAAGTGCAAAAAATGTTTTTAAAGTAGTTTTCACCACAGTACCTGTACATTTATCTAAGATTAGCATTACCCGTGAATCTCTGGTGACCTGTAATAATTGTGGAAGTCGTCTGTGATCTTAATCCTGTCTGAATCTGCCATGTTTGTACTTTATCAAGAGCAAATACATAGGTCCTGTGATAATTTTAGTTGTGTCTGAATCAATATCTCTGTCTAGAGTCATTTGTCTTTTTTTTTAAGTCTTTGAATAGAAACCTGGAAGCTGTGCAGGTGATGATGAAAGTTATTTTGGTGGAAATTCAGGGAGCTACAGTTGCGGAAAAAATTATTAGACCATCAAAAGTCATCAAAAGCAATGGTTATGCAATCAAGTACTAACTGCTGTGTGTATCGTGACTAAAACAGACAGAAAAGAAAACATGGAATGCCTAAAAGCACTGTCTTTGGCAGTACAATGTCACAGATATTGACGCAAGAACTGAAGTGATTTTGGTTATTCTCAAGAAAACATGGAAAATGGATAGATATCAGTTCTGAAATTAAACTCTTATGAGCTATTTTTGTTGTTATCATTATATTTGTCCAAACAAACATACCTTTAATTGTACCAGGCATTAAAATGAACAAGAAATTGAAGAAAACAAGGGTGGTCTAATAATTTTTTCCACGACTGTAATGTCTTGATATAGCATTACTATTACATTCATTGAAAGACCAAACTTAAGTCCTTCAGAAAAACGTCATCTGAAAAGATAATGAGGTGTCTGACATATCAGTCACATCTTTCAATAGTTAAGTGTAAGTAGTGAACCTGCCCTGGATTAATGTCAGTAAATTTGATTTAGTTTAACCCATGCAAATGCACCACCAAACACAACACAGACATGGAGGGTTAAATTCCAAATCACCAGAGGTTCACAGGTATAAATAGGGCTTAATACACCCACTCATGACCTATATTTGATGTTTCAGGTACAGACTTGGTACATAGTGTGATGCCATTGTTTTCTAATCCCTGTTTTTTAAACTCTTCCTTTCAAAATGTCATTTACGTGTCGATGAGACGCCCAAACAAAGAGAAAGATTTTAGTTTTGTAAAATATCTATTTTAGTCTGGACAGGGCAACGAAAACAGGAATGCCCCATGTTTGATCTACTAAAGTGAATAAACATAGTACTCATCACAGCTATGATTATCCCATAAAAACCCAGTGCTACGTTTGTGGCAGTTTCCAAATTAATTTCCCTCTCTATTTAACCATTTTTAAGTGATTTATCACCATTTATTATTATATTGTCCTCTGTACTTTGTGTATTTTTTCAATAAAAATCAGTTATTTTCCTGTATTTGATTCACTGATCATGTAGATGTTCATTAAAACTCAGAGTAAAGTTGAGGGTTATTATATGAGAAACAGAGAAAACTGGAAAAAAGCAACTTTTCAGCTAAGATATCAATAACTGAACATAAAGCAAATGTCTCCATCCACTATCATTGATCCACCTCCATGGGTTTTACTGGTGAATCAACGTTGTAGAAGATGATGGTGTTTCCACGTTCACTATGGAGCCTCTGAACGTCCAAATGGGTCATATCTGATGACCATGAAAAGATGACAAACTGTATTTTACACCAATTAATTACATGGACTGATAAGATTAATGGATCAACAGGTATTTAACATTTTACATCAGCAGATGATTTTGGTTACTGGTGGCTGTTTGGGTCTTTATGGGTTATATCTGGCACAAACTTCACGTAGTCTGATTACTTGTTGCCGTCAAACGGATTGTGTTAAACACATGATTGACACCTGCAAAGAAAGATATGTCTGAAAGATGGTGAGATGACAAAAAAAATACAGCCCCAATAGAGCGTTACATCAGACACACCTCATTAATTCATCTAAATCAGGTTTCACCATAAAGACTGACAGCTATACTTAAAAATAGTTCCATTTTAATTTACTTTCCTATTCTGTCTGTTTGCATTACTTACACCTCCCTGTCTACAACCTCTGCACTCTTCTTTCTTTTTTTCTTTGTACTCATTTCATTTTCAGAACAAACGGCACAAAAGTAACCTGCCCATCGATGCCCATATATGTTTTGGTACTAGAACTCAGACAGTTGACAGACAGCTATAACGGGACACAGTGGTCCAGTGGCTCTGCTGTCCAGTTTCCGGTTAAGCATAGTGTTTACAGGATTGACTCAGTGTTCAGGTTTATGCTCCAGTTGTCAAAAACAGCCTTAAAGTGTGTGTCCGGTGTTTTTGTCTAGATACGCCGTGCTGCTTACCCATCCTGAAGTCAATGTATCCCTCGCCTCCACTCATGACCAGGTACGTTTTAGATTCAGATGCCGCTGTGTCGGATGATTCAGATGCTGGGTCATCAGAGCCTGAGTCTGCACTGCCTGGAGGTGGCATCGCCTGACCTGTGAAAGACGGTGTAAGGTTACAGTAAGAAAAAAAGTCTGTAAATAAGACATTTTTACTCAGTACCTGACTAATGAGCATTTATCATGTTCTTGACTGTATTACTGACATTAACACTGGGCAATAAGGAATACAGAAGGATACAACAACAGTAAATGATGGGATGGACTGAACTTGTTGATGTCTTTGTAGGTGATTAGTTCAATTACAATACAAAAACTGAGAAAAAATTATATAAATAACTGATAAGAGAAACTGTCTTCAGTACAAACCTAAAAATTATAATGGAAAATACAATAGAAACTAAAACAAAATAAAACTGCAGGAAAATTGTCTGTTTTCATTTTCGCCCAGTGTCAGCAGTTTACGTACAAGAATAAAAAGACTACGCACAGTCTGTAAACCTTAATAAACAATTTTTTTTTTTTTTTTTTACAAAATGTCATATAATAACTGTTAGAAAAAATGGAATATTAGGCTATTAGACTATATCCTGTAAATACCAGGTGTCCAGAGCATGAGTCATGGATGGGTTATGATGACATATTTTGCAAGAATGTCCGGACATATCCACTCAGGATATGTCTACCATTTCTTTGCTATCTGTTTATTTTCCATCCAGTTTAGGACCAGAGCGGGCTGCTGCCCTTGAGGAGATCAGGCCATAGTGTAGGTGGGAGAAGAGTACAAACGCGGTCACTGAACCCATGCATCACCGTGTTTTGAATACCTAAGCCAATGGTGAACTTGATCAACGTCATTATATTTGTACACTTGGTCCAATGGTTATAATATCACGTTCTTTCATAAGATCTTAAACTTCCTGTT
This sequence comes from Sphaeramia orbicularis, assembly GCF_902148855.1. Classification (NCBI taxonomy): domain Eukaryota; kingdom Metazoa; phylum Chordata; class Actinopteri; order Kurtiformes; family Apogonidae; genus Sphaeramia; species Sphaeramia orbicularis. The sequence continues at coordinate 32,857,833 of NC_043964.1, read as the reverse complement.
GTTAGTCAGTCAACTGCTGCATCTCGCTGTATGTACTTGACTTGCTAGTAAAATCTTCTGATTCCAGAATCCAGTGATTCTGTCTTTTGTCTCAGCGTATATCACAGAATTTTTCTATCAATAACAAAAAACTGACAGTAAATCTAAGTAAAAACTAAACTATTCTTCAAATCAAACTGAATCTGAAAGCAAACAAATAAAAAATCAGAGATTAAATTAAAATATAATGGAAAATATCTGAAGTTGTGTTTCAGGGACTTTTTACCCACCTGGCACAGTGACAAAAAATTTAACAGCGTCTCGGTGGCCATGGAAACAGAGTTGGGCATGTGCCATGGAGCAGTATGGGACGAAGCTGCCGGGCATGGCACAGTCGGCGGCGTCATCACTGTAAACCCGCACAGCACTGCCGGGACGGTTTGGCACTACGCCCGTTGTCATGTTGGCTACAGAAAAAAAGAAAGGAAAAAAAAGAAGTTCATAAAAGCTGCTTAAGTCACACTGAGGTCTTTTGCAGTGCTGTGATAAAGATGTAAAGTAATGGCAAAGAATTAGTAAATGATGGAAAGGCAATGATGTCCAAAGTGTGTGTATAAAAAGGCTGTATACGGTTGAAGAGGACAGTGAAAGGAATAATCCAACATTATGTTTTGGCCTCAGTTAGATGACAGGCAAAGTGGTCTTAATTTAGATTATCACATCACAAAGGGACCTGTCAGTGAGTGGGATATATTAGGCAGAAAGTGAATATTTAGTGATGACAGAAGCAGCAAAATGGCCACCAGTAGGGATATGAGCAACTTTGACATGAGAGAAATTGTGATGGTTAAATCACTGGGTCAGATCGTCTCCAGGTCTTGTTCATTCCCAGTGTAAATTGGTTAGAAACGACCAAAAGTATATTAAAAAAACAACCCGATCTCAACCAATCAGAATCTATGGGAGCAGTACACCATCACCACTTGTTTAATATTGTGTAGGTTCCCATTTTTCAACAAAACCAGATCTGACCTGAGGCCTAGACTCCACCAGACCTCTGAGGGTCTGCTGTGGTATCTGGACCAAGACGTTAACAGCAGATCCCTGAAGTCCTGGAAGTAAAGATGTGGACCTACATGGATCTGATTTATTTGTCCAACTCCTCCCACAGATGATCAATTTATCCTGAGATTGGGATGTCCTTCCTTAATCCATTATTGATCAGTTCTAACCAGTGCAGACCAGGAACAGCCAACAAGACCTGCAGCTGTGGCAGGGTTTCTGCAGGTATTAGCAAAACTAATTTAATGCTTTTTAATGCCACTTTACACAAATTGAATGCCCACGTCCAACTGCAGATACAGTTTTATATATAGTTTTATGACAGTTTACCATCGACGGGCTTTAACCAGGTTCTGAATAGTTCCTCCTCCAACCACTTCTGCTGAAAATTGCATTTTCCCATTTTTCCGACATTTGCTGATATTCCCTCTGCTCTTTCACCACAGCATGAGCACCCTCACAGCACGCTGCATTCCAAGCATCTGGTGTTGTGACTTTGTGTATCGGCCATAAACAATAGCCAATTAAAGGGTTCCGTCTGTCAATCATCACACTATACTTGCAATCAAAATTATTAAATGTTTCTATAATCAAAATAAATTGTGAACAACAATGCTTTTTTTCCCATCAAGAGTATTTAATTTTTTAATGTCTGTGAATATCAAATTTCATGCTTTTTAATGCCATTTAAGGCCTTAATCTTCACAAAACCTATTTAACCCTTGGGGGTCTGAGCCTATTTTGGCTGTTTTTGAGTACTTTTGATTTTGCCTCTATATACTATTTAAAGAAATGTTTATTATACCCATGTTTGGTATCTTTTTTCAGCACAATTTCATCTATCTCATCTGCCTATTATTTTTTCACTTTAACCTACTATATCAACACAAAAGGCCAAAAAAACACATAAAAAATATAAAATCCGATTTGACAAATTTATATAATTTATTGCATAAATAACGCAAAGATCCTTAATGAATCTTTTCGAAGACTTTAAAAGTGAATAATGGTTCCAAATATTAGGTATGTAAAATTTAAATTGTAGTAAACTAAAAATACACTCAAATATTTGACATAAAAGCAAATCTTTATATAGACGTTTTCTCCAGTTTTCCAACGCTACGACGTGTTGAAAATGCCATGTGATTGAGTCACATGGTTGTGACCGTGGACCCCTAAGGGTTAATGACTTTTAATGATTTTTAATGACCCGCATAAACCCTGTGTGGAGATGCTCTGACCCAGTCATCACCACTACAATATAGACCTGGTCAAAGTCACTCAGTTCCTTATATTGATCATTTTTCTTCATCAGCTTCAAGGACTAAATGTTCACTTACTGCCTAATATATTCAACCCAGTTATAGGTCCCATTGTAATGAAATAATCAATATTATCATCATTTCTGTCAGTGTCAGAATGTTATGGCTGATTGGTGCATGTATCACATAGACATGCACTTACACAACAGAACACATCTAGAAATCTGAACAAAGCAGGTTTCTGAGCAGAGCTGCAAACACAGTCTCTCAGACAAACAGCACAGTGGTCACAGCATTCTGACTGCAGTGCTCACGCTTATTGTTCTTGAAGCATAAACAAAGCCCATGCACACACACAGAGCACTATGCTTATGGTCAGAAAACAGACCCTGTTAAGAGCCAGATAAACCAAAAGAAAAGCAGACGGAGAATGCTTTCTTTTAAAAGAGGAAATTACAGGAAGCACACAAGCACTGAGATTTAATAGCAGGAACTGTAACTCCCACTAAGATAAGAAATCTAAAATAAATCCTTTAAGAAGTATTGCAGGAATTATGTAATCTTTTTTTATTTAAGATCCAGTAGGTATTAATATTTACAATAAATACACAAAAAGAAGCAAGATGTTGAGAGAATGTACTGCAACAAAAGAGATACTGAAGGTTTGTAATAAATACTAAAGCACTGAGTCATCGCTTACAGTCGCACGTTAAAATCCTGCCACTGCATCGCCTCATGAAAAGCTGTGGAAACCCAAGTGATCTACTGAATCTGTGCTGTGGATGTGTTACCTTCAGACAACGGGATGGAGATGATGACGCCGTTTCCTGTGCCAACCCACAGTCGGCTACACGACACCACAAGAGCTGTGATTCTCACAAACGAGAAGCCCAGTTTACCCGTACCTGCAACACACACACATATGTTCACCACAAGATGGACATCTAATTACAACTAATTACACATTAGTTTTTGAGACCAACAGCAGATATACCTAACATCTTGCTGACATAAGGTTCAATGTCCACGTCCTGGAGGTGCTGGTAGGTGTGGGCGTGGAATAAACGTAGAGTTGAGTCTAGTCTGATGGATACCCAGATGCCATCTCCGACCCAGGCCAGCTGCCTCACCTGGCTCTCTTTGCGAGGATGAGCGTCAAATGATTTCTGTTCGAGTAAAAATCATCAGAATAAGAAACAGACAAAATGCTGGTTGAAACAAAAGGTTAGAAGATCAGTGGTGTTACATGAAAAGTTGTACCTCTATCCTCATGGCCTTTGGATGGATGACGTAGATCTTGTTCCTGTATCCGCACCACACCTTGTCGTGGACTACAGTCATACAACGGATGGAGTGATGGGGCCGGCCCAGGTCCAGCAGGTGGTAGTTGGTTAGATCCCATTGGCCATCTGCTATTGATAAAAATAAAAACTTGAAAACTTTGAACTTTTTGCTAGTTTCAATTTATTTCTTACATTTGCATTATACACCATCTTCTACACTATTACCCACAGACTAAACTAACTAAATCACAAACTTACCAATGCTTCTGTGGAAAATTGCTAATGTGCCATCAGCCAAAGCTACCAAGACTCTCCCTTTCACATGCCTGCGACAAGTAACAAAGACACACCGATTAATTTACATTTGTTGTATTTATGTTTGTTGGATGCTTGTGTGTGTCACTAAAATACATCACAACTGACTTTATACTCACACTATGCTGAGGATGGAGTCTTTCAGCTTGATGGCGTGGAGACATTTCCTCCATCGGGCCACAGACGAGTGGACATACAGACTAAAATGAACAGACAGGGGAATTATAAAAGCCTGAACACAGGACAGATGTCTTGTTTTTAAAAAAATTGTTTGTTCAATTATAGGTGAATAAATAATACTCCTCAGATGAATACAAACTCATTTAATACTGGACATTACTACATTAAAAAAAAACTACATATAAAACAAAGCATCATGGTGATTATACTAGTAATAATAAAGCACTATTAGCTCCCTCTAGAGGGGCCTGTCCTGCTCACCATCCATTCTGCGCTCCCAGCCACATGGTGGGCAGGGCACTGCTCATCCTCAGGACTTCTCCCTCTGATGTTTCTGAATCCTCTGTCAGAGAAGTGGCACCATCCAGCCCTGAGCCCCTGCATGACAGTAAACAATCCAGCAGACACCAATCCTTTAAATCCATCTTTCATAATAAACCATTTTAAGGATTCGACCCCAGAGGCGGTTCAGTGTTTATTAAACTGTGGTGCAGTAAAGCCAAGTAATAATAAAGCATTTCCCTCCTCACCTCTGTGTGTCAGCAGGGGAGGAGTCGGTGGGTCCCACCCCCAGTGGGTCTGTAAACACATGCTCTGTGTAGATTCCTGGCTGGTTCTGGTCCATTCCTTGGCCTTCCTCTCCATCTTCGCCGACACCAGCATTAGCCTCAGTTGCTTCTGTTGCCTCTTCTGCTGTAGGAACCCCGTCTTCTGCTGGGCTAGTCTCTCTTGACAGCTCCACTGTGGTCATGATGATCACATGACAAAAGCTATGATACATCTGGTTACAATACAATAATCTAAAATGTAGAATGTGATAAATATAATTAGGTTATGAGGTTAATTCTTTATTCAGTTACATTAACACCAGTCCCTTTTAAATGTGTTTTTGAGAAAAAAAAAGCTGATCCTGTTCTAATAAAACAGTAATAATAAAACCAACCTAGAACCAATAACCACTGATACAAACTTTACAGAATGGTGAGCTAGTGTCACAATGCAGTGAGTAAGCTAGTGACGGAACTTCTTTCATGCTCTTATGTTAATTTTATTTTCATTTAATGGGGTTTAATGCAAGATGCCAACCCCACAAATGTAATAAACCATAATAAAATTTTGCAGCTTTTAACGTAATAATCCCACAAATGTAATAACTTTCCCATAATAATGGTCCCCTACCATAAACATAATGCCTCATTTTCCCACAGTGTGCTCCTACCCTCTTGTTATTATAATCATATGAAGACATTTTATTTACAAGGTTCAAACATAGGCTTCTATTATACTTAACGAGAATATATAATATCCAGTTCATACTGAAGCTTTACAACAATTTTGCCCATTCTTTTTTGTTCCTCCACTTGTATTTGTAACAAAAAACCTATTAATCTGCAATTAGTACCATGTGGTGTCAGTGCAACATTTGATCATTCTAAAAAGGCAAGTATAAGGACAAGAATAAATGGGAAGAAAAAGAAAGATAAATGAATATTCATGCATGCATTGCTTAAATGTATGTGATGTACTAATTTATTACATTTGTGGGAAGTTATTACAATTTTGGAAACTGAAGATTTTTACCGTCCCACAAACGTAAAAAAAAATCCCCACAAAAGTAATAATTACTACGTTTGTGGGAAATGGGGTATTATGTTTGTGCTAAGCAACTGTTATTATGTTTGTGGGAAAGTTATTACGTTTGTGGGGTTAACACCAGGTCATCGCAATCTGGCCCAAGAGCAACACATTTAGTGTTAGAATCAAGACTGAAGAAAGCGCTAATTGCATGAAGGCATTATATCTGCATGGTACGATAAGTTATAAACACTTAAAGGTAACACCTGCTACAATACAATATTATCTGTATTTCATTATTTCACTAAGTAATATGTATCTTTCCAACTTTTCCTGTCAATATACATGGAGTTAGACTTAAATTGCATTCACTTACTCTGCTCTTAAGAAGGTATTGAAAAGTTTGCGTGTGACTGTGCATGAAAAGGTGTTGGAAGAAGTAAACAAAAAAAGGTTATACATTAAAATATTTCTACCAGTATGAAAGCTGACCTGAGCCACAGATGCCGCTGTGTTCTGCTGGTGTCTCGCTGACACCTAAGCCTGCTGTCTGGGGGATGGCGGTGGTTCCCTCTGCTGCCATGGCACCGTCACTGCCTGTTGAGCCTACGCTGGCGACGCTGCCCGCCAACGACACCCCGTCGCCTTGGCTGGCCTCCACGTCTTGGGGCACCTCCTCACCTGTGGGGTAATCAGTCTCCAATACACCTGAAAGAACACATGGGTCACATATTCAGCACCTTCACAGATGACAGAACAAATACAGTGCCTGATGTGACTGTTCGTCCTACCTGGCACACTGGCGATGCAGACGACGTGCGTGTTGCAGGCATAGAAGCTGTCGAGGATATCAGACGGTTGACTGGCATCCAGGACCATGACTTTGGTAGAGGAGTGGGTGCTCGTGCATACCCACACCCTGCTGGACATCTCCTCCTGGACAATCAGCTCCTTCTCCTTCTCCTGCTCCCCCTTCTCCTGGTCCTTGTGGACGTCATAAAGTTAGCCCTTCAGCTCTAGAAGGCCACTCATGTTTTAACAGTATAAATCCATATTATGGTGTTTTCACACTGGGTATCCGGATCTGTGCTTTCCCGCAGATGTTGCGTTTACAAGCACATACCACATACCGCGGCCCGTGCCAGAGTACGAGTGGGTGTTACAGGGCCGAAACAGTAGGTGGCGGTGTGGAACAAATTCTGTCGCTATCCTACAAACACGGAAGTGACAAACCCTTACGTCATCAACCGAGCGACTGTTCTGTTCACAGGCAGTACTTCTCTATCCGTTAGCCTGTTTGAGGCAGAGAAGAACAGCGACCTTCGTTGTTCCTGATATATCACTGAGTGGTTTGGTCGATAAGGCGAGCCCGTGCTGTGCGGATCCGAGGCTTTTTCAGGAGACAACAGGAGCACCGTTTATGGTCTTGTGATGATTAAGTCACTTCTGTTATCAGAGTGGTGATTAGGTCACGTCTGTTCTCAGGCACGGATCACTTTCACACTGCAACGTACCGTACTGGAGTCCACGTAGTCCATACCCAGGGCTACCTTCTCACCTGGACTCGGGTACGGAACGTTTGCATTCACACTGATCAAATTAAGTGGACTTTGGGGTCCAACGTACTCAGATACAGACTCGAATACGCAGTGTGAAAACACCCATATTCTCACCTTAGTTTCTTGCTCCAACTGGTCCAAACTACTCTGAGAACCTTTCCTCTGTTTACTGAGGTCCGATGATGGTGAAGTCCTCCCACCTGACAGGTTGACCCCGGCAGCACACCACAGCTGGAAGACCAGTTAACATAGTAAGACTACCACAAACATTTATCACCAGCGCTGGTGAAATATTATTGTACCATTTAACTCATTATTATCATATTTTCTACTGAAGTGATGTAAAGCTGATGTAGTATGCAGGGTGTTTCTGCTTCTATGCACTACGTACCTTCATAGAAGCGTCTGTCTGATCCAGAGGCCTCAAATACACCGGTACAGGTAAGTTAATTTTATGCTCCATCTGTCCACCATTTGCTACCTGTAAGGAAATAAGCAGCACACATCAACAGTGTTTAGAATAAATCAGAACATTTTATAATTTAATACATTTTAAGTCGTCACTAATGGACTTCACAAAAACCAAGTAAAATTTTGACATTTTTTGTTTGACTGTCTCATCTCTCACCTTGTATTTGCTGGGGAGGCTCCAGCCATGAGCAGTGACTCGTCCATCCTCCTTCTGCATGTGAGCCTTAACCTGCCTGTACTGCGCTCTTTTCTGCTCTTTACGAGACGGCGAACTGCACTGATCCTTTCTACAAGAAGAGTAAAAAGAGAAGAATGTGATCTGGTAGCACCTTACTGTGCATCAGTGAGCTCTCATAGCTGTCAGACCTAAATGTCTCACACAATTTGTTTACGTGACTCACTCTTCGTTGAGGAAGTCGAAGGTCTTAGACTTTTCTGTGGGGAACTGGGAGAAGGTGCTGCTCCTCTTCACCAGGCTGCCCGGGGCATTGTATTTGACGTTGGACTGGGAATCCACCTTCTTTATGGTGGGGGCACTGGAGGAGGAGCTAAACAGTCTGCTGAAGCTGCAGGAGGTGAAGTTACAGAAAGCCAAGAGGGAAACAGAGCCAACAGGAGTGCAGGGAAAAAGCAAGGAAGGGGGTCACCAACCAACCGGACAAACCGACACCAACATTTACTTTACAGTGACATAAAGCATGCTGGGAATCATAGTATAGCTGAGCGCTACCTATCCACGACCTCAACACTTATGAAATACAGATCAAACTATATTTTTAACAACATGACAGTATCTCACTGTCAAACATGATTAAGCTGGTCGATCAAAGCAGTTGTTGTCAGTCTTTGAAGCAATGCACCACAGGGGTACCAGGAATGATTAAAGCATTGAAAAAACAAATGAAATATCAGTTATTTCATAATGATGCCCAATGCCAGTTTGAATCATTATACTGTCTCCATAAACTATAAAATATAGGCATTTAAGGAGAAAATATTAATGAGAATTGTTCCAGTCACATTATCACAGGTCTCTTAAGCATTTTATGTAGCAATTTACATGAAAATAACATGGGAACAGAGGGACAGTGATAATAAAGAAGTAATACCATGTAACTACCAAGTAATAACTGTTTTCAGTGATGGTATATCTGGTTAATGTGAGACTGAAATGTATTTAAGGGGGTCAAAAACAAAGGGTAATAAATGAGAAAGCAATTTAGTGATTGAAATCTCAACTGTAAACACAACTGTAACTGTATTTATATAATCACAAAAGTCTGCAATTTAAATGGGTCTCTATATAATATCCACGTGGATTCAGTTGCAGTGAACAGAAAGGAGTGTTATGTGAAAAATGAAAAATGACACTGAAGTCAAAATTTTCCTTTTTTTTTTTTTTTTTTTTTTTTTTTTTTTACAGGAGTCAATGAGCCAGATTTCATGCACACTAATACTCCAATCATTATCTGATTTGGCTTTCAGATTATTCAAGTGGTAATGTTAATATCATAATCTGATGTTTTAGCAAATAACAGCGATATCATTCTGGAAAGTCAAATTAACACATCTTGATTTTTCCCCAATACTCTGATGTCTTCCTGCATGTATACAGGTTAATCTTATTTATTTTGTTCTTTTACATAAAAAAAAAAATGGAGGTGATGTAGTCAAACATGAAGCAAAGACAACAATAGAAAGCTTGAGCCTACCATCACTATGTACATATGTACCCCGAAAGAAATCCGATAACAGACAAAACCAGAATTTTTCCATTTTTCCATTTCTATGCGCATGTAAACGTGTCAAATCTGATTATTGCAATTATCTCATTACTCCCAGTTATCAGACTTTAATAGTCATGTAAATGGGCTCAATGTTTCTGTGACTGGGTTAGAAAAAAAGGAGTTCATAAATGATTACTCCATGCAGCTTTCTTGACAGCCAAGAAAACAGATTCAAATGACAATATTGTCCACAGTAATCCCATATGACTTTTCACTAAATTGTGCAGTTCTTGTGATCGTAGTAGTAGTATGTTTTATATATAAAAAGCTGCAAACAGTAAATGGCCATATCAGTGTGTTATATGGATTAAAAAACAAAACAAAACTGTGTACAATGCATAATACAGGTCGATGCTTTCATTATATTGTAGGTTACTATCAGCAGAGCACCTTCAAAATCAGACGCTGTTAATTAGCATAAAGATTAAAAATCATTTTCTCTTGTGCTCCAAATATTCACGGTAACATTGTACCATTTACATGTTCAGTGGTGAGCCCTGTTACATGAAAACACTAATTAACCAACCTTGAATCAGGGCTGTAAAATGCTTCAATATCTGTTTCTGTGTTTGTTTTTAAAGCGGAACAACCCTGATCATAGACACAGAACCTTCAACTGGCTCGTGTTTCAAAACGCATTTTAGGGTTAGACTGAACTTGCTTTACTATTACTTAAACACATAATTTCCACCTATGGTTTAGACAGAAGAACTAAGTCATCAGTCCTTTCTACACCTGTTTCTATTTGGTAAAAAAAAAAAGCAGCGGCTCCACATTGGTGTTGTACAACTGTGGTTATGAATGACAGAAATTCACTGAGGGCTTGTAAGAAAACAGTGTTTTCCATCAAGAACTGGAGGTGGCACTGAGTTAAGCTCCTATTTCCATCTATTAATTCTTTAAGCAGGAAAATCACTGACATTTAGCCCATAAAGAGCCAGCGCTGCTTTTGTGACGGTTCCCAAATGATTTATTTTGCTATATTTAACCTTTCTGAAGTGATTTATTACCATTTATTGCAACATTATCCTCTGTTTTGCATTTTTTTCAGTGAAAAACTAGTATTTTCCTATATTTAATCTACTGATCATGTAGATGTTCATAAAAGCTCAGAGTAAAGTTGAGGATTATTACATCAGAAATGGAGAAAACTGAAGAAAAGTGACTTTTAAAGCAAAATTTATCATTAACTGCACATAAAACAAGTGTCTCCATCCACTGTCATTTATCAAACTCCATGGGTTTTACTGGTGAATCAATATTGTAGAAGATGACAGTGTTTTCACGTTTATGACGGAGCCTCTGAACATCCAAATGGGTCATATCTGATGACCGTGAAAAGATGACAAACTGCATTTTACACACTGGTCTACAAGTAAAATGCTTCCAGAATAAAAGCAGTGAAATTTTACCACGTGTGAGTCATTGAAAAAGAAAAATCAAGTCAAAAATGCTGGTTGGCTGAAGTTTCCAAGATACAGTCTTGGGCCAAAATGTGAAATTTGAGAATTAACGAGAGAATGGGTTTTACTCAAAAGAAATATTTGTCTCAGAGCTACCAGATCTACTTCAAAACATTGTCTGCACATGACAATACATTCACTTTACAGGTTCTATGTAGTGGAAGATTTATACATCTATTGCATAAATAAACCAATATATATGTGTAATGGCACTTGATCATATACCTTGAAAACATCTACAAACCAGATCTTCTGTCATTTGTTTTCCAAATAATCTTATTAAAATATGTAACATTTAGCACATGTAATCTCTGAAGCAGATCATTTCTAAAAAAAAAAATTGTAGACCAGTGTTATTTACATGTATTGATAGGATAAGAGGATCAATGGGTACTGAACAGTGTAGATCAGTAGATGGTTTTGGTCGACTGTGGATGTTTGGGTCTTTATGAGTTAAATTCATAGCAATGTAGGATTTAACTAAACATCAAGTGGCATTATGATTACATGGAAATACAACATTTACCTCCTCATTACTGGTATTTACATGGTATTACACAATTTATTACCTCTTCAGTATGAAAATACTACACCACTATCACCATGTTATTGCAAAGCTGTAATGTAAAGTGCTACCGCAATGTATATACTGGCTTTTAGCAATAAAACTGATATTAGACAATATAATAATATTTACTAACATTAACCTGGAGGAAAAAAATACATCTTCTAAGGCTGCAATACAACCCTACTGTCCTGCAGATACAACCTCACTGCTGACCTGCAATTAATTTACGCTCTTGTGGAAATTCCATCACTCTTTAGCTCCCTATGAGCAGACAGAGTAAGAAAACATCAAAGGCACACAGCAGGCGGGAGACAGGAGAAGCCCAGGGGCACAAGGAGAGTCATGTCTGAGCAGTTTGATAACAAATAAATTGATGCACTGCACAGAGAACAGGTTATGGATAAAGACACATCAAAGTTGGATCCATTTGTAATGGAGGAGCGGTTCTGTCTCAGTGGAGGGTAATGGAGAGGTTTGGCTGGGTGAAGGTTTATTTTTTAACCGTTTTTTTTACCTAATGCTGTTGATTTGATAGCACAAACCAGAAAACATAGGGAAAAAATCATTTTAGTGTTTTAAGCTGAGTTACCTGAAATACGTGTATTGACCCCTATTGTTTGACATTATAGTAAAGAAAGTGTGAATTCTGATGCACTCACAACTGCCAGATGCTGGATTTCTTTTTCTCAGTCAGAGTTGGGTTTTCCCTCGAAGCCCTAAAACAGGAAATGAGATATATGTGTCAAGTTACTTGTGTACAGCTGCTCAAAAACACACAACAACAACAGGTGGGAAAGGATAGAAGAGAGAAAAAAACCATCTGCTGCTTTCAAAGTTTAAAGCTTAAGTCTGTTACATCTACTGTAGCCTCCGGTGTTCACGTCTTTACCTGATCATCTCTGTCCACCGCACCGCCTCCTGGAGCTCCATTAGTCTTTCTTTGTACTGGTTTCTTTCCATCAGAACTCTGGCCATTTCCACTCTGGTGAAGCGTTTCTTCTGCGCCACAGGTACATCACTCTGCAATCCAGAACCATTATTCATTTTACTATGTACAAAACATGTATTTCATATCACACTTCCTCAGCGTGTTTGTTTCATGGCGTATCATATTTCATTTTCATTTGCTCCCATTTGTCCAGTTTAAGTTACTGGATTATGCCACTGATGCAAACTCAACATTTACCTCTAGTTTTTAGGGCTTTTTCATTTTCTTTCATTTTTAATGGCAAAAAAGTTACCCACAGGTGGAAAAAAAAAATAGAGTAGATACAGAATTTAACAACATGTGAGAGCGAATGAATAATGGGTAAATAATGTAAAGCGCTTTGGGTGTCTAGAAAAGTGCTATATAAATCCATTATTATTATTATTATTATTATTATTAACATAAATACAGTAACTAGGCTTTTTCAAGATGAGATTTTAAAAAGTTCCAAAGATCCACCAAGACCATCTGATCTGTCCTCGTCTTCGAGAACTAGAGTCCACAAAGTCCTTACACCCATTTGTGGTTCATTCAAATCATCCATTTGGCTGACAGGAAGATAAGGGAGACAGGTCCCATAATACTATGTACCTGGGATGCATCAAAACATCAACTGGACAAACGTATCAGTCAATATTTGCTTACCAGCAGTGACAGATATTTATCTGTGGTGTTGCATTTTACTTTGTTTTTTATAAACTTGTAAGATAATAGGATGAAGAGCTGAAAGACCTATTCTTATGATCATGATGAAGATTTCTTTGCATGCGATATCTGTATCAGCATCGGCCAAAATGTAATTTTAAATATGGCTATTGGTATCAACACAGAATTTTGCAATCAGCACACTCTTTGGCTGTCCAATGTCCATTTTCATACTTGGTTTAACACCATTTTGCCAGGATTTAATTATGAAATATTTCATGAACACCTGGGAAAAGTGATTTGCAATGTTCTCATACAGCACTTAAATGACAGGAATCTATTAATCCAGAATGGCAAAGTGTTGAAAATAGTAAGATTACAATGTTGAATTTATTAAATTAAACAGTAGACATGTGCATAACTCTAAACCACAATGCAACAGGAGTATATTCACTTGAGTTTTTTCCCCAGCTTGCATTTGGGGTCTCAACCCAAGCACTTAACATACACGTCTGTCGAGTTTTCTTCGAGGAAACACAGTAGAAACTGTATAAAGTACATACACAGACTGGATACACAAACACAATGACACTCACATCTTCTTCTTCTTGACCTTTCTGTTTCACCTCTTCCACCTCCTGTCGCACTCTGAAAAGGACAATTTATCACATTAAGTACAGACATAAAGTACATTCACTGATTCACCAAGCATTGTAGCATTAAAACTAATGGGTAATAACATATGGGTGATGTTTGTTTACTTTTTGAGCTCCTCCTCTAGCTCTTTGTTCTTGTCCTCCAGCTTGGTCCTGGCCTGGAGCACAGCCTCCAGCTCTCCCTGCAACATCTCCTTCTCACAGGTCAACTCATCCACCTTCAATATCAGGTCTTTGTTCACCACGTTCAGGGCATTTCTGTAGGGACGAGGGACACTTTAGTACACTTATCTTTCACTTTCAATGCACATTATACCTTGAAAAAGGCGTATTAGAAGTGGGGGATTTCAGAAGGCAAAATGCTTACTTTGTTTCAAGCAGCTGAGAGTTTTCCTGAATGAGATTTTCAACTTCCCGGCCCATACCTGGATGGAATCGATGACAATAGTGTCATTTTATTACATTAAAAAGCATTTGATAGGGAAGTGGCTACATAAGCACTACATATTAAGATGCACACTGTTGAGTATTCACATAAGGATAAACTCCACTATTAGAGGTGTGAAATATCTCCTAGTGAAATATTTCATTGTTGTAAGTTTCACAAAACAAGACACAACCACAGCACACAGACTCACAGCACATGTCACATGACTGACAGGAGAAGCGTGGATAGAGTGGGTGAGGTCTTACCAATTAAACTAAGGTCTGAGAAAACCATGCAATCCAAGTCAGGCGGAAAGAGTAAGGAAGAAAGAGAGAGAGAGAAAGAGAAATGCGGATATAGTTTGAGACAGTGGAATGACCAAAATAATGGAGGAGCCAGAGCTAAACGTGTAGCTGCTGGATCCACAAGCAAAGAGGAACAGATGCTGCTGGGTCTCTAAGGCTAGTCAGATACAAGAAAAATCACAGCAGCAGAAAAAAAAAAAACCGAGGAAAATACAAGGCAAAACAATATTTAAAGCTGTAAAAAGAACAGTTAGGCTAAATTTACACACCAATGCAATCCAAAGAAAGCAATGAATTCCATCACTCATGCACCGAACGTCATCTTAAGGTAGTTTACATAGTTCAGAAACAGCGAAAGAGCTACGGTATTAGCTGTGCATTACTAAATCTATGCTAATGGTTATGAAATATGATGATGATGAGGCTGTGAGCTGGAGCGATGAAGGATATGGCAGAAAGAGAGCAATGAGAAGGGGTCAAAGGGACAACAGACAGAAGATTTTTATCTAAGGAAAGGTTTTAAGGTCATACACACCAGAGTACTCCACTGGGATTATGGACAAAAGCCAGAGGATGAGACACGGGAGAAAGAGAGGTGATGTTAACATGGGAAGATGGCTAACACTGCGTAAAACAGGTGGACCAAAGCAAGTGGGGTGGCACTGAAGTGAACAGCAGGGGCAGGAGTTACAGCAGAGACAGTAGATTAAACTGGATAAATGCACTAAATCAAGTAAAATGACAGCAGTTTCTAAAAATACACAGTATATTAGCTTGGGTATTAAAAGCCATTTTGAAAAGAAAGCAAGTAGCAACACATTATGACAAACTGAAAGACATTATCATGTAATAACACCCACACTGTAATGATGTAATGCATTAACAGTCTAAAGGAAACGTCCTCTTTTTGTACAAAAAAAACCCCAAAACAATATTGCAGTGTTTATTAACAAAGCTGTACACTTTAACATTTGCATTTTTCAGTAAACTAAAACTTTTAGTCATCTTTGTGGAGTGTCCTCCCAAAAAACCACTGAAGTATTCAACCTCAACTAGAAATAAAAGCATGAATGACTTTAAAAATGCCTGTGATCTTATAATCACTTTTACATGGCTGTTCAGACTAAAATCTGAGGGCTTGATTTAAAATCTGTTCAGTTGTCAAAAATATAACATGTACAGATGAAAACAACCTTTTTTGGTTAAATATTATATGTTACTCTGTATCTAATACAGCAAAAAACAGCTGGGGGTTATGTTAAATCCTCTGTAATCCGTTGTGGTTTTGGGACACATGTGCCAAAAATGATTCAAATAACATCCAAACATGTATCTTGTGTTTATCCACAAAAAACAAAGTGTATTCCTGAGAGTCTCATTATTCCACAGCCACTAACAAAAGAAAATGATAAAGCCTAGATTTTGAGCTTGTATCTGTAGCTGCAAAAACTAGTGGGGCTTTCTTTGACTAATCACATTTCATTAGTAACATTTTTAACATTTTATACAAAGTATTCCAACACAACCTAGATGTAAAGTATTTACTGAATAATTGCTACAGTTTCAGAGGTGTATGTCACATCATCATATTCTAAAGTGGACTCACCCAGCAGGTCGGCTCCTTCATCCACATCCCCTATCAGTCCTGTACCTGCAGACGACAGCTCCTCAAACAAAGAGTCTGTGTTGCGGTCAAACGCCATGTTCTCAATGCCCTTGGTAGGGGTGCTGAAAGAGGAAAAAACGACAACAGGTGATGCTTCGCTGCCTGAAGAAACCTGGTTTAAACTTCATCTGACTGTATCAGATAGACATGAGAGCCAGGCATCCATTTGTTTTCTGAACCATTTAGTCCTTGTGAGGGTTTGCTTGTTTATTTCGTATCTAAAACCAAAAACAAGGAAACACTAATTAAACACACACACACACAAAAAAAAAAACATATTCGAAAATGAGCGAGATGAAGTGTAACTTGTATACTCCCACCCCCTTACCCCATCTTTTTCTACTGGTCACAAAGTCCCAGGCCAGCTCCACAAAATATTACACATATCAAAAATAAACTCTGTCCAAGCCTATATATATGACTTATTGTATATCATAATGCATTATTCATAATCATATACTATAATACACATTATATACATTGTATAATAATACTGTATATATTAATACATTATACAATGTTATAACAACATTCATTCATTCATTCACTAAACCCGCTTTAACCTCACTAGGGTCACGGGGGTCGCTGGAGCCTATCCCAGCTATTTATGGGTGAAGGCGGGGTACACCCTGGACATGTCGCCAGTTCATCGCAGGGCTGACATATAGAGACAAACAATCACTGTCACATTCACTCCTATGGGCAATTTAGATTAACCAATTAACCTATCAGTGCATGTGTTTGGATGGTGAGAGGAAGCCGGAGTACCCGGAGAGAACCCACGCTGATATGGCAACAACATAAAACAATTATGTTTACATTGTATAATAATACATTATTTATAATCACATAGTATAATACATTTTAATTAATACTTTCATCATATTTCCTGAACATATTGTTGTTTTGTAAATGTATTATTTGATTGAGTTGTTTTGGTTTCGTCATTCAGATTATTCCATATATTGACCTTTGGGTTGCGGTGGTCCGTTTCCAAAGGATGAAGGTGGGGTACACCCTAGACATGTCACCAGTTCATCACACATTAGAGGACACATTAGAGCCAGCAAATACAAAAAGAACTTAACCAATGAGTCAACCTGTTCAACTCTTACACCTGGGTTTTACGATTGTCACTTTACATATATATGGCTTTACAAGTAATGGTGGAACATGCAATATCTAATGCATTCTTTTAACACCATATATTCTAATGTCTCCACTGCTGTCCATTTCTATTCTTAGTCTTATTGTACTGCTTGTCACTGTCTCCAGATGTCATGCTGCTGTTGGTATTTATTGTCATATCCTGATGATGTACAGTAATGTGTGGCTCCAGTACGTGTTGTATTGTATATTTTAGGATGTTATAGTTTTAAAGTGTATTGCCGAAGTGGCTCTAACTTGACACCCCTCCTCAAACCCAAAACAAATTTCTGGTGACAATAAAGGATATCTTATCTTATCTGATCACCTGCATGGTTTATAGCCGATGAGGTCCATGTCCAATTCAGGAGTGGATTCTATGATGTCCTGCACGTCTGAGCTGTCTTCATTTTCTGGCAAACCTGCAGGAAAGATATACAAGTAAAAATCAAAAGAAAGAATGAAAAAGCATGACTTCTAACACAAGGAAATGTTCTATTAAAATCCTGAAGGCCACCGAGACTAATGGATGACTCATGAATGTGACTGGCCCAGTTTTATGATCTTTAATTCCTACCGACTGATATGGATCTGGTCCCCGGAGCGGCCTGAACCTCCGTGCTCTTACTGTTCCCATCTTCCCTGTCCATGTCCGAGGCTGTGGTAGACATTGGTGTTGCCGACTTAGAGCCGGTGAGGTCTGAGAGCTCATCCTGCAATGTAAAGGGACTGATCAGAGGCTGAAACATACAGCTGCTCTGGGTCAAGGGTCACGATAACACTGGGGAAGGCCTTGAATAAATTGAAATGCCAAAATGAAGACATAAAAAACAAAGAAACACTAATTAGACCACAACAAAACAGGTTAGCACAGGGTACACACACACTAAATCACGCTAAAGACTGATTATATATACTACACATGCAGTAAAATACTAAACACAGGGGATCGGTTTACTCCAGCTCTACGTTATGTAGCGCAAGAGCCTCGTAAAAGGTCTAAAACCCTTTAAAATATTCAGCAACAGGAAGCTATTAAACTGAAGCTAATGAAAACATAAGGGAATCTAACAGAAACACCACATGAACACAAATGAGCCAGTGAACAAAGCTGTGGATGGGCTAAGGGTAGTTTTCTAATCAGACACAATTAACATGAACACAGGGCTAACACACAAACAAAGACAACAGTCAACACACAGCTGCACACACTGCAGGGGGGTTCACACAGCATCCACGCAACAGAAATCACGGCCACAATGAGAGGTGCCATGGCATCTCTAGAACACAGATCCACACAAGATCCAAAAACACTTTAGAAGAAGCAACAGAAGCTAAAAATCATGAATCTACAGGACATTCAACCTGATGCTGCTACTATAACTTGAACAGACATTTTTAAAGTATGATGTTTTGGTCCAGTGAGACGTGAGTCATGTTAAAGATGTACATAAATGAAACAAAAATGCAAAGAAGCATAAGAAATATAAAACTACCATGCATTTTAAGTGAAATAAAGTCAGGGCCAGATGCAACCACGCTCTAACTGACTTGAAGTTTAATTCCAAATATGACCCTGGTAATTGTCAGGTACAGTTGGATTTGCAGTGACTCAGCGGATGCGTCCTTTAAACAGGTCATGGTTGCATGTAGCCCGGCCTGAGCGTGTCGTCTGGTGGGGTGGAGGGTGGGGGCTATGAAAGCACAGAGTGAGAGGCGACGCGTTTGATGAAAAGATGAAACAGCATCGTAGATGTTGAGTCTACTGAAGCCCACACAAACACACACGCAGACACAAACACTGTGCTGCCCACAGCTGATGCAGGCGTGCTGCTGCTGCTGCACCTCCGCCACTCATCCAACTACCTTGCAGTCGTCTGCCAGAGAATTCCCCCAAGTAGAGTCCTGCGCACTCTTACCCTCCCTTTCCTTTGGGGGGTCGACATAGTCCAACTGGTTGGAGGGGAAGAGTAAGAATGAAGCTCAAATGTGCAAAAGCAGTTCAGCAGAAATGCATTCACTCAAAAGTGTGCATGTCCGTGAAGTGAATGAAAGAATACTAGAGTAAAGTATACTTTAGATATAGTACAAGTGTCTGTGTATGAACACGACAAAGATTTAAGTAATCGTTCTATCTATTCACAGTGCATTTTAAATGTACTTTCATCCATTAGCTAACCATTACTGTCATTAATTTGCTACTTATTTTAACAATTGATCAGTTATTCTTTATTTTTCATATTAATCCTTTGATGAAGTTACAAATACCTCTCCTACATTTCATAACATTTTCTTGAATGAAATAAAACAAAATGTTGAGAAAACATGTTAACACTTTATATAAATGTACACATATGCATTCACCTGCTGCTTATTACACAAAAGAACAATGTATTGGCTTTTTAATAGTCATTAAAACACACTTATTAAAGCCTTATTCTGCATCAGCATAATCTGCAATGACAGTTTTCATATTTTCTTTTTAATTTATAGTGAATGAGTGCTTTATCAATTGTTGGCTGTTTTATGTCTTGTTCTGTCACTTGCCTAGGGACTGCAGATGAAAAGTAGCTATTTTTACTAATTCCGGCATATTTACATGGGAGCATTTTTTTATACAATGATGTTCATAAATATGCATGGTCCCTATTGAATAAACCAATAAAATAAAATAAAAATAAAATTCCACATTTTCATATGAGTGTTAAACTGCTTGTGATTTAGTTATGAATGCTTCTCTTTATAATGGAGAATATATTCTGAATTAATTACTCAGTTTACAGTAACTTGACCAAATGGAGCACTGGAAGGCAAGACGATGGTCGTCCAAGACCAACATTAAGTTTGTTGTTTGTTGTGTAAAGTTCTAATGACCACACATATGCATTTTTCAACCTCTGTATTCAGATACAATCTAATATATGTAAAGTATGTACAACATTAAAAACAAAACATTCTGTGACAAAACAGTTTCTATAAACTTAAGTGGTTGTATTTAGTGTGACCTCCCTTTGAACTTATAACATCTTTAACCCTTTTGTTCTGACAATATGACATTTATTGCATTAATTTTCTGATATTTCATACCAGGTTTCATTAAACACACGTCAGATGTTTCTAACTGCTTGTGTTGCTTCTTGTCATAGGGTCAGAGGTCATACTAAATAGTGACTTTAACCTTTAGAACCTATTTATTTCAGTTTTAGTGTGTCTTTTAAGGCTGTACGCATATTTCTTGCATTTTCTTGTAGGTGAAGAAAAGAGACTGAAAAATAATGTGTGCTTATTTCAACCCTGCGAAAACAACAAAGCCAAAGGCAGAATAAGACTTTTGCACAGTCCTGTAGATCAAGGATCAGAAGAATTAAAACAAGGATATGTGATTGTATTTTATTGGACACGTACGATAGAGTTGATGAATGTTAACATTAGTGGCTCCATCCAGGGTTCCTACACGTTTCTACAAGTTCAATTTAAGACTTTTTAAGACCTTTTTAAGACTGCTTAGAACAGAATTTAATGCCAGTTTCACGGCCATACTGGAAAAAATTTGTGACTCCTCGAATTTAGGAAGATGTATTTATTTACTCCAGCGCATTGATTCCCACCGTTCAGTGTCATTTCTCACCGGGGGCTGTAAAGTTAGCGATAATTGGTTCCTAATTTCAATATAAATTGTCAGGTTGGATCTGGTGGAACTGAGTCAACTAACATTCCTTTCTTTGCAGTTTGAACATTTAACAGACACATTTAAACACAATACAGCCAACAAGTTTATGGCAACATAATTTAAGACCTACCATATCAAACTGAATACCTTTTAAAGACTTTTATAAGGTATTAAATGCAGATTTGTAAATTCAAGATTTTTAGGACTTTTTAAGGGAACCCTGAATAAAGGATTTCCAAGATAAGGTACATGGCCTGATTGGTGGAAAAAGCTTGAATCAGATTGTGCTGCTAGTGGCTAATAATAGGCAAACAGATGGACAGATAGAACCCACACATAAATACCATGTGTTTGGGTTTTCTTTCTCAGCCGGGACTAAAACTATAAATCAGGCTCGTCTCCTTGTCTGAACAAACACCATAGCACATTTTGGCTAATTAAACTTTGTAAAATAAATGGCAGGGAGTGGACAAAAGTCACTTTTGCCCCCAGGGTATCGATTACAATGAGTGTGCGATGTCACATGAATTGACATGTGTAGTTTGGTTACATAAGAGTAGACCATATTATTAACCATCCTGTAAAGCCTGTACTGAGCAAAACAGGCTATACATTGCTTGTACATTGTTAATTTAATACATTGCATTAAGATCATATGTCATATGAAACAACTTCCTCTCTCATTATTAATAATAAATAAGTAGGAGTTATATTATAGTGGGAAAAGCATTAATGGTCTGGTAGTGAAATAAGGCATTAATAAGTGCTTTATAATCATGAGTCAATATGCTAGTAATACACATGCTAATAAGCTACTAGTTAATGATAAATATGTGTAAATTAATATAAAGTGTTACTAAAAATATAATTATGCCAGCTTCAGAGGCAATGAAATGGTCTTGTTTATGACTCATATTTTGTATGTGAGATAATAAGGTATTGCGGGCAAATTGTTATTCCGAGGCAACACCACCAAATCCCATCTGCAAATATAATGTGCATGGTAAAGTCCAGGATCCTGTCTGCATATCAGAATCACTCATGTTTAGGAGACCATGATTCAACAATGCCCATCTTGTAGCACTGATTACATAAGAGCCAATCACGTCGCGGCTAGCCCTCTTCTCCCTCAGTGACTGGCTGTCGGCCATACAGCGGCATCACTCCCATCATGCACCACGACACCGAGCCGCTGTCCCAGTTTTAACAAAAAA
Source organism: Sphaeramia orbicularis (assembly GCF_902148855.1). Taxonomy (NCBI): domain Eukaryota; kingdom Metazoa; phylum Chordata; class Actinopteri; order Kurtiformes; family Apogonidae; genus Sphaeramia; species Sphaeramia orbicularis. The sequence goes on along the minus strand of NC_043964.1, from coordinate 32,835,612 downwards.
GGCAGCAGTGGGATGAAATAATATGTCACCCTGCAGGTCCTGACTGCCAAAGGAACAAACATAACCCATACGCCCACCGACGCTTTACACCAGTCACTGTTCTGCATGGAAAACAGATGCATTTTAGAGAACGGGCCCTTACAATATCTGTGCAAGACGAATCAGTTGAAAATACACATTAAAGTAAAACATTCACGAGTGAAACAGAATCATTTGCACCTGCATCAAACAGAAATTGTCGCACTTATGAATATTCATGTGATCCATTTAATGCTCTCATGTGACTGCTGCACCAGTTTGTGTATTCATCAATGACTGAGGAGAGGATGTCTGAAAACAGAGATGGCCTTGTCAGCTGCCTACTAAAATACGCGTCAGCACGCCCAAGCCTTATCAAAGACTCTATTTTTACATAGATTCAAAGCCAAAACTCCTTCTATGGTCTGTCACTGGCAGAGGGACTAGAAGCACTCAGCCACAAAACAGGATTAAAGACATGATTTACTCACCAGATTTCTGAAAGGTTTATGTGAATATACAGTGGAGATTCTTTTGGATCAGAGAGCTAATACAGAAAGTGTATTAAAATGTATTAGTTAATAATCAGCCATTAAGTGGTTAGAATAATGAGGGGAACACAATATATGATATACATTATATGGACACAAATATTAGGACGATCACATCACCACACCATTACTGTTGATCTGAAACATGTGATAAAAATGTTCATGTCAATTCAAAATTTATTTTGAACTTTAAAGGCTGATTTTTCTTCATCTGGTTACTGCCATTATAAGGGCAGTGCATGGCAGTAAAAGTGTCAGAAAATTTATTTTTTGCACCTTTGTTTTCAGGAAGACTTAACCTTAACTTTCAATGTCTGGCCATTAATTATCATTATCAAATAATAAATGATTAAAACAGTGTGTTTTAGTAAAAAAGAAAAAAAAAAACGGACTGGAAGTTTTTAGCATATTTGTTATCAGAAACAACTGTAAATGTTCATAATGAAATTTTTTGAGATTGCAAAAACAAACTTTCAACTATTTTACATCTGCTCAAACATACGTTTTGATCTTGAACATTCAGTATCAAAATTATCGTTTCCTATTTTTTGTTATTTCCAAGTGTTTTATAGCATGTGTGGAAGTCTCTGAAACAGTTCCTTTCTACTTGTAATAGAGTCCCACATTGCTACCGTAAAGTGTTATATAGTGTCGGAAAGCTCAGGATCTCAGCTGCTGTTTGGATTTTGTTTATAGCACAAATGGTTCAGGAGTTCTAGTAATATGAATACTGTAAAGTTCAAAATGCAGCACCTGAGAGATTGCCTTTGTTAAAGGGTTAAAATGATTGTTTATGATAAGAATGTGACAAATATTTCAGAAATCTAGAGGTAGAAATAATTATAACACTTTAAAAAATGTCAATATTAGGTAAAATTACCCAAAAACAAACTCTGACGCATTTTGTAAGTGTTTTAAATGACAATGAGGACAAAACTAACCCTAAAGATTAAAATAAAAAAAAAAAACATCTATTGCAGTGATATTACAACAATTTCCCCTGGGATTAATGAAGTATTCTGATTCTGATATTTATTGCAGTTGTTTTATAGTCCAGCCCCCTGTTAGCAATGAAACAACTAAAATTCAACACGTCCAAATACTTATGGCCATATGGTGTATATCGCTGTCAATTATTTACACATTTCCCATTTCAAAACCCCATTATTTTTCAGACTTCTCAATAGGTTTTCAGTCCATATTTGACAACAAAGTATAAAAGGGACAATGAACTGGAAACAAATATTTCTGTGCATTTGTGTAACTGTTTCACACTTTCCAAAACCTAGAAATTACAAAAGTCATATTCCTTATTTTCCCCTAAAAATAGAACACAACTGATAATAAACCAAATGTGAGTGTAACAAAAAGGTCTATCAGTCTGATTATGACTGGAATGAATCTGTGTATTTCTACACCTGTGAGGCCATCTAAACACCCACCTTGAGGCTTGCGTTGGACCGAGGCTGTGAAGGGTCTGTGAACCTCCAGCCCTCTGTGTTCGGGGTTTCTGCCCTGGTCTGGGGATCTGGGATCAGTAGAGATGCACCTCCAGATGATGGGAAGATGCCCAAAGAAAGAGGCCGTTCTCTCCTGGAGATAAAAGAGGAATAAGAAGAAAAAATTAAATAATCATTATCCTTAGGGTTTGTACATACTTTTCATGGTCAAAATCAAGCACTTTTAAGGCTCATTTTCAAATTTTTCCAGCATAGCACCTTATCGCAGGGGTAAAACACATACCTAAAAGAAAACATATAATCATGATTTTTTTTTTTCACTTTTTATCACGATGTACATTGTATTATGCTATAAACATCCAAAATTATGTATCATAATAGCAAAAAGTAAAAAAAAATTACAGAACACAAAGTTTTATTTTAAAAAAGGGAATCCGCTTGGTGTTCTTCAGGCACACCCGCACCAAGACAAAAATTAAGATAAATATGTTCCTTGAGTCGACCTGAGAGAACCCACTAATTTTCTTTTTTGACAAAGTTTTATTTTTCCAAATGTATCACGTCTCTGTAAGTCTCTTTGACTTGACATCTAACTTGGCAGAGTTAATAAGAAAAATAAATAAATAAATCATATCACAGAGTTAGAATTGCAAGCACTTCAACTAACACTCAAGCACTTTTTAGAACATTGAAATTCAAGCATTTTCAAGGATTTCAAGCACCTGTACGAACCCTGTATCCTCTTTTCCACCGCAGGAGCTTTTATCATTTACCTGGGATTTTGAAAAACCTCACAGCATTTCCACTGAAATTACAGTGAAAAACTTTCCCTTAACTTTCCCTGAAAAAAGGACCTGATAGAACTTTTGATTTCCCATAATTCTTGAGGGGCGGGGCTGTGTACTGGAGAATGCTGATTAATGTTTAAGCCAATGTACAGCTGCATCTTTTCTGTGCAGATCTCATGGATTTATTTGCAATGAAATTAAAAAAACAAAACAGAAACCAAAAAAAAACACCTGAGCATTCCCAAACTTGGCGTACTGTATCGCACAAATGATGGTGCAGGTTTGTTGGTCACCGTCTATGGGTTCATTGTGCTTCTTTGGCCTTTAACATCTTCTTACCGCCACATACTGGACTCGAGGTGTAGTGTAGTTTCTTATACCACTCCCCCCACATATCATTAGCCTGATTTGAATACATTTTTCAGATCTTTGAGGTGCAGTGGGCACAAAAACCACACGGGTCACCAGGAATTATTTTACCCAGGTAGATCCTGGAAATGTTGGTGGAAAATGGACTATTGTCAAAGCTGAGCCAGGTAAAAAAAAAAAAAAAAAAAAAAAAAAAAAAACAGACAGTGAGGATTCAGACTGAGGGCTAAACATTCGTGGCCTCACCTGACTCGGCTGACAGCGCTGGAATCTGAAGTTTCACTAATCTGCTGCATTTTGATCCTCTCCACATGCTCCATGTAATTGTGGATCATCTGCAGAAAACAACACAATGTGGAGAAAACTAGTCATGAATGCTGTAACTGATGACAAACTCATTTGTGTTGTTTCTTCCGCTCCACTTTACCTCTGTGTGTCGCTGATGGAGGGAGTTGTATTCCTTCTTGAGCTCCAGTTCTCTTTCTTCTAACCTGCCAACTGAAAACATCACATCTCAGTTTGAGGTAATCATTCACTTTTTACATGTGAAATATGTCAAAAGGAAATGATTATAACATGACATGTACGGATAAAAACAACTACACAATCCATACAAGCTACAACAGTGTACATGCAAGCTCTGGGACTAGTGGGGTTATCTCAGTCAAGCGGGTTTAAATGCTGGACCAACAAAGGAGACAAAAACATCTAATCCCCTGTTCGAGCGTCAGGTTTAGTCTGAGCATCACAGAAAGCTGCTGCGGCAGACAGACACATAAACGCTGGATACTATCAATTACAGCAGCTAAAGCTACTGCACGGTGTGTTTTGATGCCTCCCCTATGTGTGTGTTTTTAACACTAGTGAGGGATTTCGTTCTGCTGTCGTCAGTCATCAGATTCACATAGACGTGTAATGAAGTGATGGCAAACGACTGAAACCTCCGGTAATCCTTCCTGTGCAGTTGTATTAGAGATATGAGCTGAACGTGAGACAAAGACTGACAGAAATGTAATTCATACCTCATTAATATATCTGTAACTATAATAAACAGTGATGGACTTATTAATCAGTTGGCTGATCAAATGACACTTGGTATCAGCATCTTTCTGTTACTCCAAAAAACCAGCAAGCAAAAAATAAACACATAAAAAGCACATTACCAACGTCTACCTCATTACCTCAAAATTTAGCTTTTCATTTCCTGTGGACCATTAAATTGATCATAGCTCTAATTTTGCAGAATAGATCAACTTAAACACTGCAGACATGAGAATAATGTGTCCTATTTGTTATCATTATATTGTATTTTATCTGTTGCTGAAAAAACATATCAGTATTATCTAACAGCTGTTGTTACTCTGCTCCCTAAATAATAATCCATAATAATCGCTGAAAAGCCTAATTCTACAAAGGAAATGCCTCCAGAATAAAAGTAGTTCAACTTTGCCAAATTTGGGTCAAAGCAAGGTAAGTCAAAAATGCAAGTTGGATTTAGTTTTCAAGATACATTATTGGGTCAAAATGTGAAATTCTACTAATTAATGAAAAAATGGATTTGCCTCAAAAGGAATGTTTCTTTCTGAGCTACTTCTGGTTTAGAACAGTCCGCACATTAGAATACATTCATTCTTCAAATTCATTGTAGTGTAAGATTTAGAATGATACTATATAAAAGTACATAAACCTATGTACATGTTATTGGGATTTTTAATTAAAGGGGTCATATTTTGCTAAACCCACTTTTATTAGTCTTTGTAACATTTATTTATGTATTTGAACCCTAACAGTTCATAAAGTTTGAATTTGAACCCTCCAGGTGCTGCAAAGCTATCTTTATTTTCATTTTGGCAAAAATCGGGTGGATTTCTACAAACTGTTTTAATTCCTGCTTGATTTGTTACGTCTATAATTAGTTAAATCACAACATTTGCACATATAAGGTCAAGACTTCTGACGAACATTTCTCCGAGTACGACATAATTGTCTGTCAGCAGCAGCGGTTGTAGTCTATACTGAAAATATGTCCAAACTTTGAGCCAGTTATCTAAAATGTTTAGTTGTTGGTTGAACAGGACAAAGCAGCACAGCCAACAACCTGGAGGGGGTGGAGTGTAAAGTGGCTCATTTGCATTTAAAGGGCCAGCGCTCAAAACGACCTTTCTCGTGTCATTTGTCAGAAATAGGGTTAAAGATGGACCTGTGGAGTTTCATTAATGAAGAATTCAGACCCAAGCAGAGCATTTACAGTGTATGTAGACCACAGGGAAACGTTTTAAAATGCATAATTCCATTTAACCCATAAAGACCCAGTGTTACTTTTGTGGCAGTTCCAAAATCTTTTCTTTTTTTTTTTTTCTATATTTTACTTTTCTTAAGTGATTTATCACCATTTATTTATAATAGTACCCTCTCTGTTTTGTTTTGTTTTTGTGAAACTACAGAGCCTCTGAAAAGAAGAATAACTGTATTTTACACCAATTATTTAAATGTATTGATAGGATTAATGGATCAATAGGTATTAAATAGTTTAGATCAGTAGATGGTTTTTGTCAACAGTGGCTGTTTGGGTCTTTATGGGTTAAAAAAGCAAAATATCACTCCTTTAAAGGGTTAATGGTCTTGCAGTCCTATAATGGTTTTCTACCTCAGTGGTACTCAATGCACTTTACAACATGTCACATTCACTCATTTGCATGCAGAAATTAAACAGTGAGTGGAAGAAACACAGGGTTTACGCCACGTAAACAGAGGTCAGGGATTGAACCATCAACCTTCTGGTTTGTGGAAGGGCTGCCCTACCTCCTGAACCAGACCTGCACAAATCACGTTTTGAAGTAGAACAGTCGAGCCAATTTATGTCCATTAGTCATGATGTTATTGTTAACACGTATGCTCCACCCAAACCAAAATAAGAATAAAAAGCTGACCTGCATAGAAGTGGATGACCCATAAGCACAGGATTTAATTTTTTAAAAGATGCAGCACTCAGGCAGAAACAGTACTATAAACATTAGCTCAAGGTCTTTATGAAGCAAAACATAAATCTCCTCCTGCCTCAAATGAAAATTAGTTGATAGTGATAAACATATTGACAATCGACTAATTGATTTGTGCTCATCCCTAGCCCACAAAGACCCAGTACTACTTCTGTGTCATTTTCCAAATGAATTTTTCTCAGTTTAGCCTTTCTTAAGTGATTTATCATGCTATTTTTTTTATAACATTGTCCTTTATATTTAGCATTTTTCACTGTAAATCGTGTATTTTCTTACACTTAATTTCCTATATTTAATTTAGATGGTCACAAAAACTGAAGAAAAAGTGACTTTTTCAGCAAAGATATCAATAATTGAACATAAACCAAATGTCTCCATCCACTGTCAGTGATCCAATTCCATGGGTTTTACTGGTGAATCAATCTTGTAGGAGATGACGGTGTTTCCATGTTCACTACACAGCCTCTGAATGTCCAAATGGGTCATATCTGATGACCATGAAAAGATAACAAACTGTTTTTTACACCAATTATTTATATGGATTGATAGGATTAGTGAATCAACAGGTATAAAAAAGTTTAGCTCAGTAGATGCTCTTGGTCACGAGTGGTTGTTAGGGCCTTTACAGGCTAGGGTATATGTCATAACACTTTATCATGCATCTTGAAAACACTAGCCAAACAGCATTTAGGTCATTTGTTTTCTACTTCATCTTAACAAAGTATGTAAGACTTAGCACATTTTATTTCTGAATCAGTTTCCAAGAAATTGTAGACCAGTAATGTCAAACAATTACTACCACTACTGCTAATAATACTAATAATAAAGCTAATAATAATAATTCAGTTCAGTTTAGTTTATTTTGAATACGCAAAACAAAAGTAATCCAACTTAATCCTTAGAAAAAAAACAGATTGTAAGAAAACATGAAAAAATTTATACATGAAAACAAAGTGTAACTTAATTTGCACATTCGAAAAGGAGTGGGAGGAAGTATCATTTATTTAATCCCACCCCTTCTCCCCAAAACAGTAGATCCTTTAGCTTCCTATCAGCATAATATATGAAAAATCAAGTCCCTTGGATCTTTTGTAAATAGTTAACCTCACTTATCTTCATATAATAATAATAATAATAATAATAATAATAATAATAGATTGATATTTAAAAAAATATTTGACTGGCAATGACAATACAGTATGGAGTAGCAGATTATATTATATTAATATATATTGCATATACAGTCTGCTTTTGAATGGCAGAATCTAAGCTGTTCTGCTTCTGACTGTGGTGTAATATGGACTCTGTCCTGACAGGCTGTTGGTTTGGGTGCTGCAACAGACTCATTGAATGATTTACCATTCCCTGGGAGTGGCAGAGGAGCAGTAGGATTCACTGACAATGTATCCACTGACTAGGCACAGAGATAATAACACTAGAACATTTTCACCAAAGAGCGGAAAGAGTTAACTCTGACTATTTCAGTTTGGAATAAACACATTTCAGCATTTCCATTCCCTGTCTCAGCTTTGTATGAATGAATGATTCACTTTTACCAGCTGTGTTGCTTTGACATTACATACTGGGCCGTTCATTGTGTGAATCAGCTATTTCCCACGTTACGGCGTGCACGAGCCAATCACTTCTCCTTCTTTGCTTAATCCACCAATAAGATGGGCGGTAATGCGGTGCCGCATTAGGAGGATGGGAATAACTGAAATCCTATAATCCCATTACTGCAACTCCCGCAAAGAGGGAGGAAGATTGTGTGTGAATATGTGTGTGTTTTTGTATGTCTATGTACATGTCTGTCTGTGTGTGTGTGTGTGTGTGTGTGTGTGTCTGTGTGCAGACACAGAAAGTAGGCAGGAACGCCATGAGACAGACATCAAACAAGTGATTTAAAGAGGGGAGGGGGACCACAAGAGAATAGAGCAGAGTTTGGTACATGAGAACAAAAAAGATTATTTATCACAATGATGACAGTTCACACTGACAGGAAAACGTGCCTTTCCATCGTAAAATAGAAACAGTGAAAAAAGAGCAGCAAGGAAAAGAGGGAGAAAAGGGTGTGTCTGAAAAGCCATACAAACATGCTATTCATGTCACTAAAACTAGGTCTGTAGAATTTGGTGAAAAAGTCACAGTGGGATTATTGTGGACAATTCTGGTTTTTAAAGAAAATGCAGCCATTACTCTTAATTTTGTAATGTGGGTTTTCAATTTTTAACTCAAACATACCCATTACAAACTAGGATGGAAAAAAACATACATTTCAAGTAATAGAAAGGTAGCATTTTACACAGAGCTCTCTTTGCTCAGTTTCTCTGAATCCAAAACATCATCAGACACACACTGGACCTTTAACTCACAGCCTTTTATGATTATATAATTGCACTGGCTGACATTGCGATTGATTCTGCAGCACTAGCAAAGACAGCAAGTAGGATATTTTTAGTATATCAGGAAACTTAGTGTAAATATTAAAGGTAACTATTACAGTTTGCAAGCTTTGGAGACTAAGCTGACATAAATATCACATAATGCACTGCCACAGTGACACAATCAACTTAAAGATATAATTATATTCAGTAAACAGACTTGGACATGGGTGTAATTTTGGCTGATCTGTATTTTTGTCATATATGCATCTGGTTTTCAACAGAATACTTTGCAAATCCAGATCCAGATGATATCATATATAAGTATCTTAACAGATTAGACTGTTATGGATATGTGGCAGATCCATAAGCATGTACACTATTGGATCTGACCAGGTGCTGGTCCTTTTTGTCCAGTGTTTCCTTCTCCAGTGTTTTAAAGATGAACTGATCATCAAGACACAAGAGGTCATCATGATTCATGTTTTTTAAAGCTGAACAGAGAGGTGCATCTTCATTTTACAAATGGCTGTAAAAATGAACCAAGAGGGTTCAGAACGTCCAAAAAGATACACACTAAAGAATATGTTGAACATATGGAGTGTGTGGTATGGGATGTGTGCCGTATGTATACATGTACACGTGCGCATGCATCTGTGCTCACTCTGATCAGCGTAGTTCTTAATTTTAAGTTCCAGCTGCCGGGAATGGGACTCCATTCTATCCACATGGTTCTGCATGTCCTTCTTCTCCTGCTCATGAGTGTCTTCAAACTCGATGAACTTCTGCTCCAGAACAGACAAACATATAAGAGACAGACATAAAGAGACACAGAGATTGGTCAGTGCCACCTAACAAAAATCAGTGGTTATTATTACTATTATATGACAGATGATTTCACACATTATGTCATGAATCACACTATAATTGTCTCCAATGTGTATCATGACTTTGGATGTTAAAATGTCTCTGACTCTGAGATGAACAGGATCTTGAACTCATTGGTTCACCCGGAAATTCCGGTTCCTCCTAGTTTCCTCTTGGGACAAGCATCTGAGCGGGAGAATGTGAGTGTGTGTCAGTGTCCACATCCTGTCCATCTGACTAAGCCAAGGTCCTGCTGTGGCTATGAACACGAGTCCACTATTAGCACATTATACACAGCTAAGAAACCAATAAGGAACTGGAGGTGAGATGAGAATAATTCTAAATGAAATAAAAATCTAATACGACAACAAAAACCTTCAAATAAACCATTTTCACACAATGATCAACATAGTTTGGGCTTTTTAATGTTGAGTAATATCTTCAAATTACATCGGAGATTAAATGAAATGGATTAACAGACAACTGAGCTATTCAAGCATCTGTTTTACGTGAAATCTATAAAGCACTGATGAATGGATAATGCTGGAGTAGGAGGTCTAAAAAAGTCAATACTTGTGATAGCTTACTGCCTTCTCAAGAGAAATGTGACACCGTTTGCTACTGTGATCAGACAGAGGTACCACAATTTGACGACAAAATCCAAGACGTGGACAAAGAAAAAAGACAACTGTAAATGCAAGTAGGGGGACGCTCCTTTCTCTGCTTTTCTGACAAAGGATCACCTGACCTGGAAGTAATACCTCTCCAGCCCACAACCAGTGGACCCCTGCTTACTCCTCCTCAGAACGGTGGACAAAGAACAGCCCTGCATGTGCAACTATATGTATAAAGTTATATTTGGCAGAACGGTCCTGAAATGTGAGTGGTCAGCAGTAAAAGTGTTAGCATGCCTGGCTATCAAACTGCCACAGTGTTAGAGGAATTTACATATGTATACGGTCAGTATTCCTTCAGTTCAGATGCCCTGAGTCGTGTAGGGCGGGACAGAGGGTTTGAGTCACAACACATCATTCAGAGGAAAATGCTTCAGGCAAAGCAGCAGCATCCAAACCACTCACTCACAAAACACAGCATAGAAAACACACACTCTCAACTTCCACTTTGCCTGAAATGATGATGATGATGATGAGAATGATGACATGAACAAAGTGGTGGAATGGAGTGATAATAATGTTCTTCAGATTGACAAAGAAAATGTTGGAGATAGCATTTCATTTTCATTATACTCTGAAATCCTATTATTACTCATAATAAAACACACCTGACAGTTTCATTCAAATACTTGGATCTAACAATACATTGAAGATTATAGATCTCTAGAGATTTACTTCTGTGATTGTTTGTGTTCAATAGCAGTGATTCTCTAACTTTTTCAGCTCCAAACTGAAATAATCAATAACTGTGTCTCCTTGGGGACCAACGCTGTTCAACAAATCCTGAATTACCATATTGTCTACATTTTAACTGACTCTTCCACCATCAAAACAATGATGGAAAGTGTCTTTTTTACATCTTGTGTCTTGAATGTTGTATCGTTTATTTATTCATTATTTTCCTCTCCTTCCCTCTTTTATGTTATTTGTCTTGTTGCATATCTTACCTCTATTCTGTGTTTCACAAATAAGTAAAAATCTATTAACATATAATATCATTGTCATGTGATTTATTCTGACAAATGGCAACCCAATGAAAACAGCTATGTGATGCATTTAGGTCATGACCCTATATCTTTATGGTGTGGTGTTATTACATGTCTTTATGCACACTTTATCCACACCTTTATACTCAAAGCCACTTCTATATATAAAAATCTACTGAGGGGTTCTACCAGCTCCTTTAGAGACAAATAACCAGGGACCCATTATATATAAATTATAAAATAAAGTTTTTTGCACAGCTTTGCAATGCTTAAAGGAAAATTTGCTTACATCCCTTTTTTTTTAACCTCACCTTAAATTAAAAAGAGATTTTCATTTGTTTTTTATTGCATCTTCACTTAGTATAGCCTTGCGTTTCATTTGTTTTTAGTATAAGACATATTTTTAAAAACAGCTCATCAGCTCCATTTCATACAACACTGTGGTGAAAGTATGAATGAATTAAGTTAACTTTTAATCTTTTTGGCCTTGTCGCTGTCTCCAGGAGTTCTTGCTTTCTCTTTTTGATAAAGGTTTTCTATTTTGTGTTGCTTTGGGGCTACTTCAGCCCGAGTGAACTCATAGTAATAGTAATAGTAATAGTAATAGTGAACACTGTTACCATCAAACCAGAGATAAAGTTGGGGCAAAGTCATTAAATCCCAGATCAAGGCTGGAAATTTTACTTTGTGTAACTGCAATGCCAAGTTTTGTTTTGGGGTTTTTTTTGGCTTTTCTGTAATATTTCAACCAAAGCTGGTGCAATGCAAGAAACACAACAGCCTTGATCTGATTATTTCATTTGTTTGTTTGTTTGTTTATTTATTTAGAATATAACATTAAAACCAAACCACAAAAAGATTTATATAATAAGAAAGGAAAACATTCGAAAAGAAGTGAGATGAAGTTTAATGTATAATCTCCTGCTCCCTTACCCCATCCTTCTACCTACCCTAAATTCCAATGTCAAATCCCATAACTAACTCAAAATCCTACACATATCAGACTAAATTCTTACTCATCACTAAGATCACTTCGGCGATCTCAGACTTTTAGGAAGTTTGATCTTTGGGGACGGCCACAAACAAGGACTGCATGTATATAAGATGATCTGATATTTCCTCAGATCAGCTGAAACACTCAGTTTATTTAAATCCAGGTTAAAAGACCCACCTGTTCTCAGCTATATTTGAATAGAGTTTTTATTCATCAGTTCAGATCTACGCTGCTCTTTTTAAGCTAAAAGTTTTTATCTGCTTGTCTGTTTTATCTGTTTATCTATTCATCTGATATTTTTGTTTGTTTGTTTGCTTTTCTCATGCCTATACTTTTTATTGCTTCTGCTGTAATGCTTTTAATGTTTTATGTATAGCACTTTGAAGTAGGGCTGAAAGATATATCGTTATCATGTCGATATCTAGATATGAACATTCAAGATATTAATATCGAAAAAGCAATGATATAAACAATATAGATTTACCCAGCGCTTGCCCTGCATGTACAGCTCTGGAAGTCACAATAAATTTCATTTACAGGGTGGGGAAGGAAAATTTACAATATTTTGAGGCAGGGATTGAAAGACAGTGTATGACCAATTAGTTTATTGAAAGTCATGAGAATTTATTTGCCACAAGAAAATTTACATAATAGAAAATGTTTTTATTCTATGTGTCCTCCTTCTTTCTCAATAACTGCCTTCACACGCTTCCTGAAACTTGCGCAAGTGTTCCTCAAATATTCAGGTGACAACTTCTCCCATTCTTCTTTAATAGTATCTTCCAGACTTTCTCGTAATAGTTTTGCTCATAGTCATTCTCTTCTTTCCATTATAAACAGTCTTTATGGACACTCCAACTATTTTTGAAATCTCCTTTGGTGTGACGAGTGCATTCAGCAAATCACACACTCGTTGTCGTTTGCTTTCCTGATTACTCATATGGGCAAAAGTTTCTGAAAAGGTATGGATAATAGTGTTAGGTATGATTATGACATCAATATATGTTTGGTTTCAAAACAATTGATGTAGTGCCTGCTGAGAAAAAACAACTAAATGTTCATCGTAAATTTTGCTTCCCCACCCTGTATTCGTACTTTATGTTAATGTTGATGACTGGCAGTGAGTTCTTATAAATGAAACTGCACTTTCCACAATCTTTTGTATTATGATGTTTGTATTTTTCTGAAAAATGCTTGGTTTTCACCGAACCCGTAGTCATATCGTATCGAGATATCTGGCATGAATATCGAGATATGAAATATTGTCCATATCGTTCAGCCCTACTTTGAAGTGTCTAGTACATGAAATGTGCTATATGAATAAACCTGCCTTGCCTTGATATGTGCATTGGGTGCATGGATTAGCTGTATGTGCCAGTAAAAGGAGTGAGTAAACCAGTGACAGTGCAGAGTTTGGCAGTATTAGAGAACATGCCTTTTATAACAGTCATTTTAAGTGTGTGCTGTATGTTGATCTGCTTTGTAGCTGTATGTTTGTCTCCACATTGTTTCCCAAAGCCCTTTTATTTATGTCCCAGTGATGGCTCAAAACGCTGAGTCACTTCACCTGCTGAAGGGTCCCACAGGGCTTCACTTTCTGATGCAATATGCAGGTTTCCCATATTTTTAGGAGTGTGTTTGGACATACAAGTATCTCTGTTAAGATGATCGTGTTGTTATTATATCACTGAGGCCATTTCAGTGCATCACACTGTGTTGTTTACATCATGGTCAGGACGGGTAGGATGTTGCCTAGCCACGTGCGTCAGTTAATTCACCACTCAAGGTATGATGGGAAGGAGGAGGGGTAAAAAAAAAAACACACCTGAGGTTGCTTTGAGGATGTATTGTGGTTTCCTTCCATTCAACTCACCTCCTCTGCGTGTTTCCTCAGTGCTTTCTCCCGCTCGTACTGGGTGATGAGCTGCTCGTTGTCCTCCTTTAGCAGCTCGAGCTCCACTTCGTGCTCCTGGTTCTCTGCGAAAACCGAGTCCAGGTTCTCCAACACGGCCACGACTAACGGCATCAGCTCCTTCACAACGTCCTCGTCGTATTTACCGATAAGCCTCTCGAACTCGCGGTAGATGGAGTTAGCCAGGCCCGACACCCGTTCAGACATCATCGCTGATGTCCCCGGGTCGTCCTGGTACACAACTCCGTCTTCCAGCTCCATTTTTTTTTTTTTTAGTCCTTTCCCTTTCAACAAACAGGGTCTACGTGGATTATCCCGCCTTACCCCGCCAGTATGGACACCGCTATCCGCTTAGTCGAACGCAAAAACCGGACACATTGAGAATAATATTACACGGACAGACTATTACGATGCAAGATAGGCGACGTGGATTTCTTCCTCTTTTTTTCCTCACTTGTCCCATGCTGCGTTCAAGTGCGCCTCAAAAAGCTCCGTTTCCCCACTTCTCATCACAGTATCAACGTTAGCGCAAAAAAAAAAAAACGTTTATTTAAAAAAAGGGGAAAAAATTGCAAATGTAAATCACACGATAAAATAAAATCTTAGCTAAACAACACAAAGCCTATATTCATATTTTGTCTTGAGTAAAGCGTTTTTCAAGTATCCGGTGTTATGTTTTTAGGTAGGGTTCAACTAAAATAATCAAGCCATCCCTGTGGGATTTACTTTAGCCTTCCATTTAAATACAATTTTAGAAAGTGCAATTAAATTCAAGCATACAACGCAGCAACCAAGCTGTGATCATTTAATACTACATTTACGACGGTAAGTAAAGGCATCATCCCAACAGCTGAGTTGTTGACCACATCACGTGATGACGTCAGAATCATTTTAACAGCGTAGGGTTATCTGCACCGACCAAACTGACACACACAAAGAATAATATTGGCCACATTTCACATTCATTGCACTAAATTTACGCATCATTGTCCTAATATTAGTGTTTTTAAAGCACTTTTTTCCCCAACTATTTAGATAATTTGAAGAACATTATAAACTCTAAAGCAAGTAAAATAAAAAAAAGACTTTGTCAAGTATATAATCTTATTTGGTTTAAATAATTTCAATTTTTATACCTCAACCTTTTATTATTATTATTAGTAGTAGTAGTAGTAGTAGTAGTAGTAGTAGTAGTATTTTACTTGCATTTGTATATATTGAAAATGTAAAATATTTTGTGAAATGTGATTTTTTTTTTATCCTACTTTGATGTAATATTGTGTATTGTGTCATATTGTTCACTTGTTCATTGTTCAATAAAAAAAAGACACACAAAGAATTAGTGAACAGTTTGAGGCCTGACAAGAAAGAAAAAACACAGTAAACCATAAAATAATGCAACGTCTTCACACATTTGGTCATGTTGTATTTTTATGTTATTTCTTAATTAGTACAAGTTCATTGCAGTTTATCATTCAAGCGGGCATTAATATGCGCTAGAAGAGGCGATCCCAAAGTAACATCCTAAAGAAACTATTTACGATGCAATATGTGATATTATGAATTAAACTTGTTACAGAGTCTTTTTTATTATGTTAGCTTTTATCGAAGTTAAAGGTCTGCACTTAACCAGCGTACTTCTGCTTGATTTATCAGGTATAATATAAGCCGTAACTGTAAATGAAGCTATAAATCTCTGTTTCCCACAGCATGTGACTAAATATGAATTTTTGACATGATTTCTTTTCATGATGAGCTGAACTAAAGCACTTCTATTTGCTGTATCAGGTATAATGTAAGACATAAATCTATGTTTCCCACTGTCTTAAACTTCAAAATCAATCATGATTATTTTCATGATGACATTAAACAAAATTTGTCTCATGTGCATTTACAAGTCATTCACAAAATCTTCTCCAAAGTTGAGCATCTGTTTCAGTGCCATCAGTATCAGCATTTCAAGGTCATCATTTGGAGTGACTTCTGAGTGGTAGTTCTTCACAGGAAAGATGCAGTTCAGTGGAATACCCAGTGATTTACTCAGCACCTCCATCTATTTTGTCAAATTAACAAGATAACATTAAAGAAGTTATTGTAAACTTCCACTTAAAGAGGATATTTGTGTTATTTCAATGTAAGATTATAACTCTGTAAACATGAAACAAATACATTTAGACCTACCTGTTTTTTCACATGCTTGCTTCTGTAGACGTTTCTTAAGTCTGCATCGACCTCAGGACAGGCTTCATCAATGTTGGTGAGAATAGCCATTTGAGGAATCCCTGAGGATAAAGAGCAGACACCAAAGATAATAAAGTTAATATTAATCAGGTCATCATTTCAACTTTACCTATGAACCAACCCCCAAATTAATTTTTGTACTCACCCATATCACTAGCTTCCAGCCTCACTTTCCTCATCTTCTTCATAATATCTTCCAGTGAATGTACTTTAGAGGCAGAGCTAGCTTCCTGGTTCATCTTATTCATGTCCATCGGTAATTCCTTAAACCATAGAGCTTTGGCAGAGATGACACAAACCAGAACATGTACTTTGTCACTCAGACTGGGGTTTGTGTTGTAGTTTTTATCATCTGTGGATAATGTGGAGCATGGATTGAACTGTAAAACAATGAAAAACACTATTAATTTGCTTTTTTCTCCATACACTACATGTAACGACAATACATGTACATAGTTTAGGTCAAATGTACCATATTTCTGCACATCACAGTTAGTTGCTTAACAGTTTAATTCAGTAACTTTACCACGTAACCATCTTTGACATGTCCCATCATGGCTTGTTTGATGTCCTCCTCACGAACTCCTTTGTCCTTCTCAAGTCCCATAATGTCATTGAAGACAAATGGGTAAAAGGTTCCACGTACTCCTTTTGTAATTTTGTATGTTTTGTACTGTAAAACAGAAGATTTAACTTATAATAACAGAGGTGTCACCATGATCACACCAATGTCCTTTATTATTTACTAGATTATAAACAAACACAACTGATAGTAAATTATCTGTGCTGTAGTTATCACCGTAGATGAAACACAGTAAATAAAAGAATATTATCTTTCATGATATGTGAAATACAATACATGAACTACAGGGGTTGGACAAAATAATGGAAACACCTTAAAAAATCAACAAAATATAATTTAATATGGTGTAGGTCCGCCTTTTGCGGCAATTGCAGCCTCAATTCTCCGAGGTATTGATTCATACAACTTGTGAATTGTTTCCAAAGGAATTTTAAGCCATTATTCAGTTAGAATACCCTCCAACTCTTTTAGAGACGATGGCGGTGGAAATCGACGTCTTACTTGAATCTCTAAAACTGACCATAAATGCTCAATAATGTTGAGGTCTGGGGACTGTGCCGGCCATACGAGATGCTCAACTTCATTAGAATGTTCCTCAAGCCATTCTTTAACAATTCTAGCTGTATGGATTGGGGCATTATCATCCTGAGGTGAAGGTGTTTCCATTATTTTGTCCAACCCCTGTAGGTCGTCTCTTTCTCAGTGTTTTTTGGTTTTTTGTTTGTTTTGTTTTTCTTTAACCTGTCCTGTTCAGCAGTTTGGCCTACAGTATGAGTGTACTGGATGCCAGAGTTGTTTGACAGTTTTGATCTGCAAGAGGGTTTTGAACCTTTAAACAATTCCCCCTATTGGTTTGACTTTATTACTGAATATAGATTACCCGGTGGGACTATCCTCCAGGGTGGAACTGCCTTCAACCTTCGACTTCCGGGCAGCACAGCCTGGGAGGCCCCAGCCTCCACTTAGGGTTAGGGTTAGGGGAAACCCAGGCTGCGTTGCCTGGAAGTCGACGGTTGAAGGCAGTTCCACCCTGAAGCTGGGACAACAGGACATGGAATATACTTAAAACAGTGACCCAGACCCAGAAACAGAAAAAAACAACAAGCAAAAACAGAACAGTAACAACAATAACAGAACATCAGCAATTTAAAAAATAGGACCAATGGCCCTGTAGCTTACCGGCCAAATTAAAAGCTTTGGGAAATGTATCCAGATGCCATTTATTATCACCCAGTTATGTGTATTTATTATATTACAGAAATAGCCCATGTTTTGGTCATATTCCAATCAGATCTGTAAAAAAATTCAAATTCCAACTTGATATCATTGATACTTACGGATTTATTGGATCAATCCACTTCCTATCTCTTAAAATGGGAAAATTTTTCAAAGTGGCCCCAAATCCAGAATCAGATCCTGATCAAAATAATTGCAATACCTTGTGCTGACATCATCATAAAGAAGCTGTATACCAAGTTTGAAGTCAATCAGAACTGTAGTTTCGGAGAAGAAGACGATTAAAACTTTTTCCCCATAAGAGCCCATGTTAAATTTTCCGTAAGTTCCTGGATCCAGAAGAAGATCCTGATCAGCATGTGGACATTATGTTTTGGTCATCTCCCCATCAGGGCTGGACTGTAGAAATTTACACTTGATATCATTTATATTTACTGAGTTACTGCATCGATCCACTTCCTATCTCTTATAATGGGGAAATATTTCAAAGTGGCACCAAATCCAGAATCAGATCCAAATAATTTCACTAACTATTGTTGACATCATCATAAAGAAGCTGTATACCAAGTTTGAAGACAATTGGAATTGTAGTTTCGAAGAAGAAGGCGATTGAAATTTTTGTAATGGACGACAGACGCCGACGACGCCAACAGATGCCGCATGACGACAATAGCTTACAGCCGTCAGCCGGTAAGCTAAAAACAAAATGATCCAATATTAAACTAGAAGCACTCGGAGAGCGCAGACCTCTGCCAAGGCTGATCAGTGCCGCCCCCCGTGGCCCCCCCCCCCCCCCGATCACCACCAAAATTTAATCATTTCTTCCTTATCCCATTTCCAACAAACCCTGAAAATTTCATCCAAATCTGTCCATAACTTTTTGAGTTATGTTGCACACTAACGGACAGACAAACAAACAAACAAACAAACAAACAAACCCTGGCAAAAACATAACCTCCTTGGCGGAGATAATAAACCAGAACCAAACAATTAAAAAAAAAAAAAAAACAGCAACAGAAGAACATTTGAAAGCAAAATGTCTCAAAGGCAGAACAGCCTGAAGGTAACAACTGGCAAGTGTGTGTGTGTGTGTGTGTGTGTGTGTGTGTGTAAAGTCATGACCACACACACCTGTCAGTGCTAGCAGCAGGATAGGGACAGCCTACAGAGCTGAAAGGACCCAAACCACACCTCACAGTGCAGCCCCACACTCAGAGCCAAAATCACAACCATTGATCCACAATGAGATCCTCACATGTAGGGCCAGGACCCCAGCACAGGGGTGAAGCCCCGCTCCCCTATATGGCCAGGGGCCAACTGACCAGCAGCACCAGGCAAGCCCATAGGCACAGGGTCCACACATGAGGGGCGCAGAACCCAACCAGACACCCAGTACACCAACCCCACCTCCCAGACACCACACCCCAGGAACAAAACACAGTCTGCCCTGACCACGTTCCTCAGTTTTAATTCACACCTTTGTGGTGAAGGTCTCCCCTCCAACTGCATCCGCCAAAGCTCGTCCAGCTATTCTGCCTCGTACGATGGTGTCCACAGAGTTGATAAAAGTGGACTTGCCGTGACCAATCGGTCCATGAAGCAGAATTCTAATATGCTCAGCTTTATTCCTCTCATCATTATGAGGCTGTAAAGGCTCAAAACACTTCACAGACCGTAGATATTTATCTTTGGCACTATTTAAAAAAAAAAAAAAAAAAAAAAAGGATTTACTTTCGCTCTTTACTGATATGTTTCACTTCCTACACAAGTAGGCGTGGTTCTAGTCAAACAAAGTAACAGGAAACTACACAGACACAATAACATGAAATTAAATTGTTGTATCACAGTTGAGCAAAACACACATATTAAAGGTGAATTAAAAAACACTCACTTCCATTCTACAGCTCGCCATTCTTTATGAAGCACTAGTAAAATGAAGCATTTTATTTATTAAATATAACAAACATGTATAATCATGTCAAAGTTGAAGATATGTTCTGCAGTGTTTTTAATATCTTACATGGTGGAGAAGGGGGCTCCACTTCAGGTTTAGAGAAGAATCCTCCCATTACTGTAAAGTATGATAAATATTTAACATAAACACAAACACTTTCAACACAGACATGAATGTCTGCATTTAGCCTCTACTAAACATTACAATAAGCATTTCACTGCTTATACCAAGAAGAAAATGTTGTTTCTATTTTCTATCTCCATCTCATTTTATTGTCAGATCACTCAGCTTTTTTCTTTTTACCACAAATGATAAATTGTCTCAAATAACATTCATTCAGTTTCAGCTAAATCACATTAAACAGATAAACAGACCTACACTGGTTACATGTGGTAGTTATGGTTACATTTCACACTGACGACATCTGTCATCTATAACATTCATCACTGCTGAAAACAAACATATATGTTTGGAACTTTCATACTTTCCTAAAAGTGTGTGAAGGTCGTTATTATAACTATGAACTACAGCACAATGTTGCCACAAGTGATAATTTTAATGTTACATTTTTAATCCTGGATGTGAGTTCAACAGGTTTATTTAACTAAGAGCACAGTTACTGTACAATGGTTGTTTTTTGCAGCTGTTAATAAGCATAATTTCCTGTGACTCAAGCTACAGAAAATATTAGACTTTTTTTTTCTCATTTTCACTGGTATGATTTTCTTCTGTGAAAAAAGAGCTGTAGTGAATCTTCGAGTTATGGGCAAAAAAAACTGTTTGATGTGAACAGCTATAAAATATCAAATATTTCAATATTTTACCACCATGTAGTTGTAGTATACTAAATGAAACAGTCCCAAACTACTCAGCTTTTGTCAGATTTTATCAAAGTTGTGAACTACAAGTAAGTGAACGTAAGTTTGTTCATTTGTTTTACTGTTGTGTGAACTCAGCCTCAGTTTCTTATGAATAAAGTCAAACAGTTACAATAAAAACAAATAACTCTACCTTCAGTTTGTGCAGTCAGTATCGTTGTTTCCTCTGTTGTCGACTTTGATGTATGTTTTACTTGTTAACTTTCACTTTCTGATGGTGCATGTGATGTGGACTATCGAGACCTGTCATACCAGTTTTTGTGTCGTGGTCATAAACACAGCAGGCAGGTTGTGGGTTGGATGTGCTGTATCTAAAAACAGAGCAGGAAGGTTCTAGGCATCACAGTTCATTCCAGCCTTAGGAACGTGATAAAGGGAGGGAGTGAAAAATAACAAGCAGACATGACAGGCAGGTCAATGAATCTTTAGGTAATTGGATTTTCTTTTCAGAAACAAAAGACAAACTAGAGGCTAATCCTACAATAATGGACATTCTGTGTCCGCCGCGTCTTTGTCCAACGCGTGTCTGACGCGTGCCCCAATGTTGTAACACGGGAGGGCGTATAGGTGCAATGCTGCTGTTGCACCACAGGATGGTGGTGTCGTACAATGTCACCACAAGTACAATGCCACTAGTTGATTAAAATTGAATTTCAGGGCATTATTTTTTCAATCTCAAAACAGATAAATCAAATTTTAAAAATGGATTGATTTTCGTTTCCTCTTTCTAATAACAAAAACGAAAGTTACTACCTGACAGAAATGGAAAAAATGGGCCAAAAATGCCCGTTTTTTTCATTTTCTGAGACCAAATGTTGTCATTTTCAAGGAAAGAGCACTAATGCCTAGGTCACAAAGAGACTTACAAACGGTGGGTTTGTACGAATCATCCTAGACATGCTTCCTCCACAAATGTCTACCAACTTCAGGTTTCGTTTGATTTATTCTTGCAGCCCAGGAAGCAACAAGATTTTTTTTCTGTTCTTGTGGAGTATGTAGGTTTAGACCAGAGTGCAGCTGCAAACTTGTTTATTTAACTTCTACAAGTTTCACTTCGTTTGTGTTTTGATAATTTGGAAAATAGAGGAAAGGAAGAGAAGCTACTAGAAGTGGACAGACAACACTGTTTAGAACGTAATCCACTCACTCCTACATGTGCATTGCAATAATCTGTCCATCTGAATACGTATATGCGTCAAATATGCTCAAAAATGTCTGCACCATGTTGAATTCTTTTCCCCAGGTAAATAAATTCCTGGGAATAAAAGTTCCTGGGAATATTGGTGGAAAAGAGGCTTATATTGTATATTGCCAGTAGAGAAAACTCTGTTAGAAAAACACATCTGTAACAACTTAAATAAGGTAAAATATATTGGTTTTGATTTAATAGGTGTTTTCCCAACCCACAATGGCCAACAGAGGAGAAGAAATGGATTTAGTCACAGACAGACTAAAGAATAAGTGGTAGTTTCAGTGAGTATAATGTATTTCATTAACATGTTAATGTTTTTTGTCATTTTATTGAGTAAATATCTGATTTTTTAAGGCCAACAGAGAAGGCCTTCCTGGCCCTGACAGCCCACCACTGCATGGTTGGACCTCATATACATGAGGCTGAAAATCCTTCACATATGGCAGATACTTATCTTTGCCCCTACTGAAAGAACATCAGTACAATAGTCATCACAGTTCTCAATATCTTATTGTCAAGGGTTTTCAAGTAAAAGCATAACAGGAGGAAAACTGTGTATGAGGTTGGTTTTACTCACTGATGGCTGGACTGGTGGACTATGTTCAGGTACACTTACTTTTACGGTAGAAACATGATGTCAATCCTGCAATTTTATTTTGAATCTGACTAAAAAAGAGCAATGAAACCTTTCCAGTCCAGACTAGAGCAGGAAGTTTCAAAATGGTAAGTTATTACTTTTTTGTAGTCCTTATGATGTTAGATCTGTAATTCCTGTACATCAGTACAACTGTAGTTTATGTTCAGTGTTATGTCCCTGGCCTAGGGGAAACCTGAACATAACATATTTAAAAGTACCCACTCGTCCCATCCCCAAGAATGTGAGGCCCAGACAAAAGTTACCAGTAACAAAAGGGTAGTAATTTATTCAGCACTCAGAAGAAAGAAATAATGCCCAAAATAAAAAAAATAGGACCAAGCGTCCTGTAGTCCAACAGCATATTTAAAGACATTAATTGGCATTCATTTGACTTTTTAAGGTCAGTCAAGGTCAAGGGTCATGGCACCAAATGAAAGCCCGTATGGGACTTCTTATTGCCAATAGTAATTATATCAATTACCGTTTCTCAATATCAACAACACAGAGTACAGTTTTGTGAACTTGGTGAGTACAGTCTTGGTAAGAACGGTCCCAGAGAACAGACTTCATGAGAATGTAAGTCTATCTGTAATTGGAACGGCTGTGTACTTGTAAACTGTCCTCCCCGTGTCTGCTGTATTTCTGTCATTTCCCTCAAATCACCACAGTGTCACTCAGTTTGATTTCAGTACATTTGTACTAGTATTTACATGTCATTTATACATTTTGTATATTTTTCAAAACTAATACATTTCATCAGTTCAGTCGGGCATAGCCACCCAAACCAGTGGGCTCATGTCTGCCCGGTTCACGGCCGAGCTGACATGAAATGCATCTTGGGAATTATTTCCCAGCCAAGTCTACACGAGTCACCCACCAGTGCATCCTTGGTTTAAGCTAGTTGACAAGAACAACATCTGGGTATTCCATGCGTTCTTGGTTTATGTGAACTTTCAACTGGAACAGTATTTGGGCCATGACTGATGATGTTTCACGAGAACAAAAGAACAGACAAGAACACATATTGAGAAATGGCAAATATCTTCAACTGGTTTCAAATTATAGCACTTTGAAATGTGTCTCATTATAAACCAATGGGGATTTTTAAAATTTTAAATATTCATAAAAAATAAAAAATAAAAAAAATCAATATTTGCCAGTTCTTTGAGCAAACTTGGTAGACTTTACCCCAAAGATGTTCCACAACAAAAATCAAGTCATTCTGACTGACAGTTTCAGAGAAGAGGATTGAAAAACTGTTTAGGGATGGACGGATGTACAACAGATGGATGCCAGCTGATACCAACAGTCCATCAGACCCTTCAGGCTGTTGGACTAAAAACAAAATGATGTCACAACCCTATCTTTATCTAATCCTCAAAACAAAATAAGAAACAAAAACAATTGGTGTGACCTAACTCCTAACCAAAAACAGGACAAAAAGTATGACTAAACTAAAAGGACTTCTCCTTCTTACTTTCTACTACCTTTTACACTACCTAATCCAATTACAATATTTACAAAATTCACTCATTTCTCAGCAAACAAACACAACAATCACCAGGCCTCTGTCATTGGACATGGGATGAGCAGAAGGGGCAGAGAATCAGCATCAGTCAGTTTTTATCCTCACTCCAGCCAATCAGTGTCAGGTTCCACCAGTCACACACCTGCAGCTGATGAATGTATCACATAGTAATGGGTGGCACTGAAGAGAGGGAGAGAGAGCTGTCAACAGAATCCAAACTAAGCAGAAATACATGATCCAATAGGACCACATGGGTCATCACAACAGTATGTTGATTTACTGATGCCCTACCTTTTTAATTTGTCATTTCTTTAAAGTCCTGCACCAGAAATCAGAAATAGAAACTGAAATGGAAAATGGAAACATGGATATCAGGTAGAAAACCTAATACACTGTTTGTCCACTGGATGGTGTTGCTGGTTCATGGTCTGTATTGTCACTCTGGTGCATACTACCTGTTAAATACCTGCAGTGGAAGCGGAACTTCTTCAAATCGTTTAAGATCTGTTTATTGTAAATGTCTTAATCAACTCTGTAGTGGAATTAATCATTTAATAACATTCTAGTTCCACCTAGAACCCTTCACCAAACCAATGGTTCTAAGTTGAAGTGCAAATACACGTAAACATAAAAGACATCCATTAATCTGTGGCCTTCAAAGTCTTATATTTCTAACAGTACTTATCAAATCAAACAGTACAGTTCTTAGCAATTAATTTAACTGATTTGCTATTTTCAAATCAATGAAATAAAGCAACATTTTCACACACTATTTTTATTTTATTAGTACAAGTTCATAACAGTTTACCATTTCAGCTGACATTAATATTGTAGCGAGCCACACTGTTTGCATTGTTGGACCGTTTGTGCCGAGTCATGTGACTCGTGTGGTTTGCGATGTTGCTGAGTCGTGTGATGGTGTACTACTTTGCATGTTGAAAATATGCATTAAAAGCTAGTTCCTGTTATGTGTTGTGTAGTCTTGTGACTCATGTTGTGCCTATGGGGGGAGAGTAGTTGAGTTGATTGGGTGGAGGGAATGTTTTAGTTTGACACCATGACTGAACTGTCTGTGCTGTTGCAATAGAGTATGTGCTGTATTTTCCACGTGTTGATAGTTAAAGTAAATGAAACTGTCTTCTTGAAATTGTGCAGTGTACTGAGGCTCAAGAAGCACAACTTAAGTTTTCTTTCCTGTGACTTTATTCTGCTGAAACATCATAATATGCATTAAAAGAGATGATCCTGAAGTTTAAAAACATACAGTCCAAAAGAAACTGTTTGAGAAGCAGTATGTAATGATGTGACTTAAACTAATAACATAGTGTTTTTATGATACAGTGGAACCTCACAGTACAAGAGCACCGTAGTACCTGATTATATGCTTTTTTGTGAATTTTTCTCTTGAAATGCAAGTGTTTATCCACAGTTCGAGCAGGTGCTCCTCCCAGCAGGTTCAGGCTCCTTCACATTCAGGAGCTCCAACATTCAGAGGCAGTGGAGGAAATGACCAAATTCCCAAATGAGGACAGTGTCGTGGATGAGGCTATCTCTACGAGTAAATTAAAAGAAGTGTTGACAAAATGGCAAAGTTTCTGATTTTGTTGAAAAAAAATTATTTAGACAACTGAAGTTCAGGGCGTGCAGCTGCTTTATTTAATGACAATGGTCTGGCACCTTTTCAGAGCATTTTAAAAAGCAGAACAAACACATTTCTCTGGATAGTTTTTTAATGAAATGACCTGCAAGTGCAGTGATGAAAGTGAGGCCAGAAAGAACAAATTAAGTGAAAAGTGAGAGAAAATGTCAGAAATTCTTCTACCTGATGATTTACTGGAAGGAGATTCTCCCTCCAGAGAATAACCCTCCTCCTCCTCCTCCATTTTCCTCGTGCACAGATCATCTCATCTTAAAGGTAAATAAGTCAATAAAACCAGTCTTTTTTTTAATAATTATTTTCTTTGTAACTGGACTTTTTCTGTTTGAAAGACCATTAAAAAAGTATTTTTTGCTCTTTTTTTGGCAGCAGGAACAGATTAATTATATTTAAATTCATTTCAGTGGGGAAAATTGATTTGTAAAAAAAGTAAATCACAGAACAAGCATGGTCAGGGAATGAATTAAATTCATACTGTGAGGTTCCACTGTGATAATGTTAGTTTATAACAAGTGAAGGATCTGCATATAATCCAGTTCACTTCCTGCTTTATCCAGTATGATATAGTATAAGACATAACTGTAAATGAAGCCATAGATCTGTTTCCCACTGCATGTGACTACAATATGAATTTTTGACATGATTCTTTTTTATGATGAGCTGAAGTAAAGTTTGTCTCATGTGCATTTACAGTCATTTACAAAATCTTTAACAAAGTTGATCATCTGTTTCAGTGCCACCAGTATCAGCATTTCAAGGTCATCATTTGGAGTGATTTCTGAGTGGTAGTTCTTCACAGGAAAGATGCAGTTCAGTGGAATACCCAGTGCTTCACTCAGAACTTCCATCTATGTTGACAAATTAACAAAATAACATTAAAGAAGTTACTGCAAACTTCCACTTAAAGAGGATATTTGTGTTATTTCAGTGTAAGATTATAACTCTGTAAACATGAAACAAACACATTCAGACCTTCCTGTTTTTTTCAAAAACTGGCTTTTGTAGACGTTTCTTAAGTCTGCATCGACCTCAGGACAGACTTCATCAGTGTTGGTGAGAATAGCCATTTGAGGAATCCCTGAGGATAAAGAGCAGACACCAAAGATAATAAAGTTAATATTAATCAGGTCATTGTAACGGATAGAGTTTCAGGTTGTGAAGTTTCTATGGCAACACAGTTGTTTATTAATCTGATTATTATATTTTAGATTTTTTGGGTTAATTTTATTTTGTACTTCATTATTGAAATATGTGATTTGTTGTAATTTAAGTTGTTTTGTAAGTTAAATAAGTATTTTTAATAAGTAAGTTCGTCCTGGTCAAAGGTCACATACAGTCATGTGACCTCAACACGGAAGCGAAGGACAACGCGGGAGGAAAGGACAGATCTGGCGGGTCCAAACAGAGAGAACTATACCCCGTCCCATTTTCTGTTGGTTGACCAGGCGAACACGGTGACAGTGACTTTTAATTTATGTTTACAGTGTTTTGTATGAATATTTGGGTAAAACATTGTTTGGTTTTCTGTTTGGATTTAGTTTTCACGGTGTTTCACGGTGTACCACCTGTCTTCTATGAAGAATAAACTTGCTGTGGACATCAGTACGAAGCGTGTACATATTTAACAACCAGCAGTTATACAAAATCTTTTCCAAAGTTGATGATCTGCCTCAGTGCCATCAGAATCAGCCTTTCAAGGTCATCATTTGGAGTGATTTCAGAGTGGTAGTTCTTCACAGGAAAGATGCAGTTCAGTGGAATACCCAGTGATTTACTCAGAAGCTCCATCTATGTTGACAAATTAACAAGATAACATTAAAGAAGTTACTGCAAACTTCCACTTAAAGAGGATATTTGTGTTATTTCAGTGTAAGATTATAACTCTGTAAACATGAAACAAACACATTTAGACCTACCTGTTTTTTTCACAAACTGGCTTTTGTAGACGTTTCTTATGTCCGCATTGACCTCAGGACAGGCTTCATCAATTTTGGTGAGAATAGCCATTTGAGGAATCCCTGAGGATAAAGAGCAGACACCAAACATAATAAAGTTAATATTAATCAGGTCATCATTTCAACTTTACTTATGAACCAACCCCCAAATTAATTTTTTGTACTCACCCATATCACTAGCTTCCAACCTCAAATTCCTCATCTTCTTCATAGCATCATGATTCAGTAAATGTACTTCATTGGCAGAGACGACACAAACCAGAACATGTGCTTTGTCACTCAGACTGGGGTTTGTGTTGTAGTATGGATCATCTCTGGATAATGTGGAGTGTGGATTAAACTGTAAAAAAACAAAAATACTATTCATTTGCATTGTTCTACATACACTGCATGTAACTACAATAGATGCACATACTTGAGATAAGATGTATCATTTTTCTACACACCACAGATTCTGTTGGGTTTCTGTAAATTGACTTAGAGTCTGGTTTTGACCAACTCTATATATAAAATGTCAAGAGATAACTTTCTTGTGATCTGGCGCTATATAAATAAAATTTGATTGATTGAGTGATTTAATTGGTTTTCCCCTGTAAGTCGCTTTGGAAAAAAGCGTCTGCCAAATGCGTAAACATAAACATAAACGTAAACATAAACACAGTTACTTGCTTAAAGCAGAACTGTTCAAGATTTTTACCTTAATTAAACAGCTTCATTGTAATTATGATTGTTAAATGTTTTGTTACGGGGAGAATGGAAGGCCTCCCCCTTCCCACGAGGGTCTTTAGGGCTGAATATGCCTCTTACAACTTCTCTGTCACCATACCGGTGGCCTAGAGCTCGTCTCCCGTGAGAAACGTCACAGTTTATGACACTGCGACACAAACACGCCCCCCAGCCAGGTACAGCTGGGTAACTACACAAGCCAGTCACACCTTCATTTCACAGGCTTTTACCACAGCAGAGCCGGCAGAGAAAAGGAAGAGGTGGCTGTTGTCAGAGGAAGCAAAGAATAAAATAAGAGTGCATGACCCAATGAGGAACAAGACAAGAGTCTGCCTTGGTCCAGCTTTTGCAAAATGGTGAGAGCTGAACGAAAAAGAAGTGTCTAAATGACTTGGTATTGTTGCTGATGCACTTGAAAGTATTGATGAGATAAATTATCTGTATTCTACATATTTCAGTGGATTTGTTCTCTGGATAATTGACATTGGTTGTAACGGTGTTTAGTTGTTTATAAACTCATTAATGAACTTATTTAATGAATGATGCCTGGATGCTTGTTGTCTAGCACAGATGTTAGCATACTCACAAGTAATCATGGTTGTTTGTGTCATGTAGGTGTATGTTTGTTTCGTTTACTAGATCACCCTTTGTCTGCCTCAGGAGTTCACTTTTACTACTAGCCACAGAATTTTGTCCATTGAATCTAGTTTTTTTGAGAAGTATGTAGTTCAGTGGTTCCCAACCTTTTTTTGGCACATGACCCCATTTTAACATCACAAATTTCTGGTGACCCCAGACATTCAAAACAGAGACATTTTTTTGCTAAAATTAATTTGTTTTTGATCATGTAATAGTTTGCTATACTATGTTGCAAATAAATGTTAATTTTAGACAACATTTAGTCTATATAATATATATTATTATGGACGGAGGCAGAAAAGCCAGGTGTAGATTACTGCACAAAGGGAGAATTTTATTTTCCTTGGTCAGGATATGTACAGTCAGTCCATCTTGGATTTACAAGGCTGACAATTAATACTGAACAAACAAGAACTCAGACTATGAATTATGAAAGAGCTGCAGCATCTGAAACCGACCACAGTGAAAATGTGAAAGATAAACAGTACCACAGTGCTTCAGTTTCAGCTTCAGAGTTTATCGTGTCTTTTATGGATTGTGATTGTCTCTCTTAGCTCACCATATATTTTTTATCAGTAAGATTTTTGTTCTGTTTTGTTTTGTTTTATCAATTACTAGAAATTTCAGGCGACCCCATTTGAATTCCAGGTGACCCCACGTGGGGTCCTGACCCCAAGGTTGAAAAACACTGCACTGCATTATATTTCCCAATGTTTCATTCAAATTATCTGTAATACTATGTAATACATAAAATAAACAGCTTTTAATAAAGCTGCAGTGGTGATGCAGTTTAAAGAGTTGCAGATAAGCACTGAGATGTCTCCACCCTTTCACTATGAGTCTTATATCCACATATTTATGACTCTGATCAAACATGATGTGTGCTCTGTCTGGGTTCTGCGACACTGACACAATGGGATGTCCTTCAGTGCAGGTGTTTCCACCATATTAGTCTCTGGGAATAGGAAAAGTACAGCACATTACATGAATTAGTTTGTTTCTTATTGTTTCTGCATCAGGAGTAAAACATAGATTGCACTGACTTACATAGATCAGCAGAGGGTGCAAAGTGCAAAACAGCTGTATTTTAATAGAAGAGGTGAGTCATCTGTTTGTGTGTAGCCCCCAGATAACAACAACACTGTGCAGGATGTGGTACCGTATAAAAACATGGTGATTCCAGTTCCATGGTTTTGTCTCTGCTCTACTCTCATTTACTGCAGACGTCTTTTTCTCTTCCTTTTTGTAACAAACATACTGGAGTGACTAAAGCTGTATAACATGGACAGGACACTAAGAGCCTTAATCCATAACTTGATGAGACTGCAGAAGACTGGAGGACAACTCACAGACAGCTGAGCAGGTGACCATCCAATGAAGCATAAACCAAACAGATGCTCTGGCCCCCATGCTGTTCTGCATAGGCCTCAACCCCCTCAGCCAGATCATCACCAAGAGTGGCTTTGGGACCCAGTTCTGAAATAGAACAACCATCAGCCTCCTAATCTACATGGATGACATCAAACTGAATGCCAAGAATGAGTGTGACACTGACTCCATGATTAACGTCACTGGGATCTATAGCAACATCAGTTTGTCATTTGGACTAGATAAATGTGGGTGGATGGTATCTAGAAGAGGGATGGAGACCTGCAGGGATCACAGTTGAAGTTCTTATTCATTTTAAACCTAATAGAAATCCCCTAAACTGAGCCCCTTGTAGACCTACATTTCTGTGAGGACTTAAAGGCATCATCACAACAGGTGAGTCATTGACCACAACATGTGATGACATCAGCATCACATTAACACTGTACTGTTATCTGCACCGACCACACTAATGAAAGACACAAAGAAAGAAAAATCTTAGGCCTGACAAGAGAAAAAAACACAACAAACCAATTAAATAATGTAACATTTTCAGACATTTGGTCACAATGTATTTTTATTTTATATATACAAGTTCATAGCAGTTTATCATTTCAGCTGACATTAATGTTTTAGAAGAGGTGATCCTAAAGTATATTTAAGTAATGTTAAAAAGAAACAGTTTGGAAAGCAGTATGTGATATTATGAATTACAGACTGAGTCTTTTTAATATTAGTTTTTAACTAAATTCAGGATCTCCACTAAACCAGTGCACTTCTACTTGCTTTATCAGGTATAATACAGTAACTGTAAACTAAGCCCTACATGTGTTTCCCATAACATATGACTACATTATGTATTTTTTGCAATTCTTTTTCATGTTGAGCTGAAGCAAAATTTGTCTCAGTATTTACATTTGCAAGTTTAGTTAAAGATTTGCGCAAAACCAGTGCACTTCTGCTTGATTTATCAGGTATAATAAAAGACATATATCTATTTTTCCCACTGCGTGTGACTACAATATCAATTTTTGACATGATTTCTTTTCATGATGCGCTGAAGCAATGTTTGTCTCATGTGCATTTATAAGTTGTCCACAAAATCTTCTCCATAGTTGATCATCTGTCTCAGTGCCATCAGTATCAGCATTTCAAGGTCATCATTTGGAGTGATTTCTGAGTGGTAGTTCTTCACAGGAAAGATGCAGTTCAGTGGAATACCCAGTGATTCACTCAGAAGCTCCATCTATGTTGTCAAATTAACAAGATAACATTAAAGAAGTTACTGCAAACTAACACTCAAACAGGATATTTGTGTTATTTCAATGTAAGATTTTAACTCTGTAAACAAGAAACAAATACCTTCAGACCTACCTGTTCTTTCACAAACTTGCTTTTGTAGACATTTCTTAAGTCTGCATCGACCTCAGGACAGGCTTCATCAATTTTGGTGAGAATAACCATTTGAGGAATCCCTGAGGATAAAGAGCAGACACCAAAGATAATAAAGTTAATATTAATCAGGTCATTATTTTAACTTTACTTATGAACCAACCCCCAAATTAATTTTTCATACTCACCCATATCACCAGCTTCTCGCATCACATTGGTCATCTTCTTCTTAACACCATCATCCAGTAAATGTACTTTATTGGCAGAGACGACACAAACCAGAACATGTGCTTTGTCACTCAGACTGGGGTTTGTGTTGTAGTATGGATCATCTGTGGATAATGTGGAGTGTGGATTGAACTGTAAAAAAACAAAAATACTATTCATCTGTATTTTTTCTCCATACACTACATGTAACTACAATACATGTACATAGTTTAGATCAAATGTACCATATTTCTGCACATCACAGTTAGTTGCTTAAAAGTTTAATTCAGTTACTTTACCCTGTAACCATCTTTGACATGTCCCATCATGGCTAGTTTGATGTCCTCCTCACGAACTCCATGGTCCTTCTCCAGGCCCATAGTGTCATTGAAGACAAATGGGTAAAAGGTCCCACGTGCTCCTTTTGTAATTTTGTATGTTGTGTACTGTAAAACAGAAGATTTAACTTATAATAACAGAGGTGTCACCATGATCACACCAATGTCCTTTATTATTCACTAGATTATAAACAAATACAGCTGATAGTAAATTATCTGTGCTGTAATTATCACTGCAGATGAAACACACTAAATAAAAGAATATTATCTTTCATTATGCATAAAATACAATACATGAACTTTGTCATTTCCTCCTCAGTTTTAATTCACACCTTTTTGGTGAAGGATGTTCCAGATGCAACCGCCAAAGCTCGTCCAGTCATTCTGTCTCTTAAGACGGAGTTCACAGTATTGATAAAACTGGACTTGCCGTGACCAACTGGTCCATGAAGCAGAATTCTAATATGCTGATCTTCATTCCTCTCATCATTATGAGGCTGAAAAGGCTCAAAACACCTCACAGACTGTAGATATTCAGCTTTAGCACTATTAAAAAGTAAAATTTAAGGATGTTTAGTATTATTTTTTTGTCTGTAGAGCTGATATGTTTCACTTGCTATGAAGTTAGGTGTTGCTCTGGTCAAACCAAATAACAGGAAACTACAGAAACACAGTAACAGGAAATTAAACCAGCAGAATATATGTATCATGTTAGAGCAAAAAGCACATATTAAAGATGAATTAAAAGACACTCACTTCCATGGTACAGGTCGCCATTCTTTATCAAGCACTAGTGAGATAAAGCATGTTATTTATCAAATATAACAAACATGTATAATCATGTCAGAGTTGAAGATATGTTCTTTAGTGTTTTTAATATCTTACAAGGTGGCTCCACTTCAGGTTTAGAGAAGAATCCTCCCATAGCTGTAATTGAGTACATATTGAACATAAACACAAACACATTCAACATAGATATGAGTGTTTTGTATATAGTCTATACTAAACATTACATAAACATTACAATAAACATATTAGTGTTTACAAAGAACATAATATTCCTTCTATTATCTATCTCTATCTCATTTAATTGTCAGATCACTCAACTCCATTTTTTTTTTTTTTACCACAAATGATAAATTGTCTCAAATAACATTCATTCAGTTTCAGCTAAATCACATTAAACAGATAAACAGACCTACACTGGTTACATGTGGTAGTTATGGTTACATTTCACACTGACGACATCTGTCATCTATAACATTCATCACTGCTGAAAACAAACATATATGTTTGGAACTTTCATACTTTCCTAAAAGTGTGTGAAGGTCGTTATTATAACTATGAACTACAGCACAATGTTGCCACAAGTGATAATTTTAATGTTACATTTTTAATCCTGGATGTGAGTTCAACAGGTTTATTTAACTAAGAGCACAGTTACTGTACAATGGTTGTTTTTTGCAGCTGTTAATAAGCATAATTTCCTGTGACTCAAGCTACAGAAAATATTAGACTTTTTTTTTCTCATTTTCACTGGTATGATTTTCTTCTGTGAAAAAAGAGCTGTAGTGAATCTTCGAGTTATGGGCAAAAAAAACTGTTTGATGTGAACAGCTATAAAATATCAAATATTTCAATATTTTACCACCATGTAGTTGTAGTATACTAAATGAAACAGTCCCAAACTACTCAGCTTTTGTCAGATTTTATCAAAGTTGTGAACTACAAGTAAGTGAACGTAAGTTTGTTCATTTGTTTTACTGTTGTGTGAACTCAGCCTCAGTTTCTTATGAATAAAGTCAAACAGTTACAATAAAAACAAATAACTCTACCTTCAGTTTGTGCAGTCAGTATCGTTGTTTCCTCTGTTGTCGACTTTGATGTATGTTTTACTTGTTAACTTTCACTTTCTGATGGTGCATGTGATGTGGACTATCGAGACCTGTCATACCAGTTTTTGTGTTGTGGTCATAAACACAGCAGGTAGGTTGTGGGTTGGATGTGCTGTATCTAAAAACAGAGCAGGAAGGTTCTAGGCATCACAGTTCATTCCAGCCTTAGGAATGTGATAAAGGGAGGGAGTGAAAAATAACAAGCAGACATGACAGGCAGGTCAATGAATCTTTTGGTAATTGGATTTTCTTTTCAGAAACAAAAGACAAACTAGAGGCTAATCCTACAATAATGGACATTCTGTGTCCGCCGCGTCTTTGTCCAACGCGTGTCTGACGCGTGCCCCAATGTTGTAACACGGGAGGGCGTATAGGTGCAATGCTGCTGTTGCACCACAGGATGGTGGTGTCGTACAATGTCACCACAAGTACAATGCCACTAGTTGATTAAAATTGAATTTCAGGGCATTATTTTTTCAATCTCAAAACAGATAAATCAAATTTTAAAAATGGATTGATTTTCGTTTCCTCTTTCTAATAACAAAAACGAAAGTTACTACCTGACAGAAATGGAAAAAATGGGCCAAAAATGCCCGTTTTTTTCATTTTCTGAGACCAAATGTTGTCATTTTCAAGGAAAGAGCACTAATGCCTAGGTCACAAAGAGACTTACAAACGATGGGTTTGTACGAATCATCCTAGACATGCTTCCTCCACAAATGTCTACCAACTCCAGATTTTGTTTGATTTATTCTTGCAGCCCAGGAAGCAACAAGATTTTTTTTCTGTTCTTGTGGAGTATGTAGGTTTAGACCAGAGTGCAGCTGCAAACTTGTTTATTTAACTTCTACAAGTTTCACTTCGTTTGTGTTTTGATAATTTGGAAAATAGAGGAAAGGAAGAGAAGCTACTAGAAGTGGACAGACAACACTGTTTAGAACGTAATCCACTCACTCCTACATGTGCATTGCAATAATCTGTCCATCTGAATACGTATATGCGTCAAATATGCTCAAAAATGTCTGCACCATGTTGAATTCTTTTCCCCAGGTAAATAAATTCCTGGGAATAAAAGTTCCTGGGAATATTGGTGGAAAAGAGGCTTATATTGTATATTGCCAGTAGAGAAAACTCTGTTAGAAAAACACATCTGTAACAACTTAAATAAGGTAAAATATATTGGTTTTGATTTAATAGGTGTTTTCCCAACCCACAATGGCCAACAGAGGAGAAGAAATGGATTTAGTCACAGACAGACTAAAGAATAAGTGGTAGTTTCAGTGAGTATAATGTATTTCATTAACATGTTAATGTTTTTTGTCATTTTATTGAGTAAATATCTGATTTTTTAAGGCCAACAGAGAAGGCCTTCCTGGCCCTGACAGCCCACCACTGCATGGTTGGACCTCATATACATGAGGCTGAAAATCCTTCACATATGGCAGATACTTATCTTTGCCCCTACTGAAAGAACATCAGTACAATAGTCATCACAGTTCTCAATATCTTATTGTCAAGGGTTTTCAAGTAAAAGCATAACAGGAGGAAAACTGTGTATGAGGTTGGTTTTACTCACTGATGGCTGGACTGGTGGACTATGTTCAGGTACACTTACTTTTACGGTAGAAACATGATGTCAATCCTGCAATTTTATTTTGAATCTGACTAAAAAAGAGCAATGAAACCTTTCCAGTCCAGACTAGAGCAGGAAGTTTCAAAATGGTAAGTTATTACTTTTTTGTAGTCCTTATGATGTTAGATCTGTAATTCCTGTACATCAGTACAACTGTAGTTTATGTTCAGTGTTATGTCCCTGGCCTAGGGGAAACCTGAACATAACATATTTAAAAGTACCCACTCGTCCCAACCCCAAGAATGTGAGGCCCAGACAAAAGTTACCAGTAACAAAAGGGTAGTAATTTATTCAGCACTCAGAAGAAAGAAATAATGCCCAAAATAAAAAAAATAGGACCAAGCGTCCTGTAGTCCAACAGCATATTTAAAGACATTAATTGGCATTCATTTGACTTTTTAAGGTCAGTCAAGGTCAAGGGTCATGGCACCAAATGAAAGCCTGTATGGGACTTCTTATTGCCAATAGTAATTATATCAATTACCGTTTCTCAATATCAACAACACAGAGTACAGTTTTGTGAACTTGGTGAGTACAGTCTTGGTAAGAACGGTCCCAGAGAACAGACTTCATGAGAATGTAAGTCTATCTGTAATTGGAACGGCTGTGTACTTGTAAACTGTCCTCCCCGTGTCTGCTGTATTTCTGTCATTTCCCTCAAATCACCACAGTGTCACTCAGTTTGATTTCAGTACATTTGTACTAGTATTTACATGTCATTTATACATTTTGTATATTTTTCAAAACTAATACATTTCATCAGTTCAGTCGGGCATAGCCACCCAAACCAGTGGGCTCATGTCTGCCCGGTTCACGGCCGAGCTGACATGAAATGCATCTTGGGAATTATTTCCCAGCCAAGTCTACACGAGTCACCCACCAGTGCATCCTTGGTTTAAGCTAGTTGACAAGAACAACATCTGGGTATTCCATGCGTTCTTGGTTTATGTGAACTTTCAACTGGAACAGTATTTGGGCCATGACTGATGATGTTTCACGAGAACAAAAGAACAGACAAGAACACATATTGAGAAATGGCAAATATCTTCAACTGGTTTCAAATTATAGCACTTTGAAATGTGTCTCATTATAAACCAATGGGGATTTTTAAAATTTTAAATATTCATAAAAAATAAAAAAAAAAATCAATATTTGCCAGTTCTTTGAGCAAACTTGGTAGACTTTACCCCAAAGATGTTCCACAACAAAAATCAAGTCATTCTGACTGACAGTTTCAGAGAAGAGGATTGAAAAACTGTTTAGGGATGGACGGATGTACAACAGATGGATGCCAGCTGATACCAACAGTCCATCAGACCCTTCAGGCTGTTGGACTAAAAACAAAATGATGTCACAACCCTATCCTTATCTAATCCTCAAAACAAAATAAGAAACAAAAACAATTGGTGTGACCTAACTCCTAACCAAAAACAGGACAAAAAGTATGACTAAACTAAAAGGACTTCTCCTTCTTACTTTCTACTACCTTTTACACTACCTAATCCAATTACAATATTTACAAAATTCACTCATTTCTCAGCAAACAAACACAACAATCACCAGGCCTCTATCATTGGACATGGGATGAGCAGAAGGGGCAGAGAATCAGCATCAGTCAGTTTTTATCCTCACTCCAGCCAATCAGTGTCAGGTTCCACCAGTCACACACCTGCAGCTGATGAATGTATCACATAGTAATGGGTGGCACTGAAGAGAGGGAGAGAGAGCTGTCAACAGAATCCAAACTAAACAGAAATACATGATCCAATAGGACCACATGGGTCATCACAACAGTATGTTGATTTACTGATGCCCTACCTTTTTAATTTGTCATTTCTTTAAAGTCCTGCACCAGAAATCAGAAATAGAAACTGAAATGGAAAATGGAAACATGGATATCAGGTAGACAACCTAATACACTGTTTGTCCACTGGATGGTGTTGCTGGTTCATGGTCTGTATTGTCACTCTGGTGCATACTACCTGTTAAATACCTGCAGTGGAAGCGGAACTTCTTCAAATCGTTTAAGATCTGTTTATTGTAAATGTCTTAATCAACTCTGTAGTGTAACTAATCATTTAATAACATTCTAGTTCCACCTAGAACCCTCCACCAAACCAATGGTTCTAAGTTGAAGTGCAAATACACGTAAACATAAAAGACATCCATTAATCTGTGGCCTTCAAAGTCTTATATTTCTAACAGTACTTATCAAATCAAACAGTACAGTACTTAGCAATTAATTTAACTGATTTGCTATTTTCAAATCAATGAAATAAAGCAACATTTTCACACACTATTTTTATTTTATTAGTACAAGTTCATAACAGTTTACCATTTCAGCTGACATTAATATTGTAGCGAGCCACACTGTTTGCATTGTTGGACCGTTTGTGCCGAGTCATGTGACTCGTGTGGTTTGCGATGTTGCTGAGTCGTGTGATGGTGTACTACTTTGCATGTTGAAAATATGCATTAAAAGCTAGTTCCTGTTATGTGTTGTGTAGTCTTGTGACTCATGTTGTGCCTATGGGGGGAGAGTAGTTGAGTTGATTGGGTGGAGGGAATGTTTTAGTTTGACACCATGACTGAACTGTCTGTGCTGTTGCAATAGAGTATGTGCTGTATTTTCCAGGTGTTGATAGTTAAAGTAAATGAAACTGTCTTCTTGAAATTGTGCAGTGTACTGAGGCTCAAGAAGCACAACTTAAGTTTTCTTTCCTGTGACTTTATTCTGCTGAAACATCATAATATGCATTAAAAGAGATGATCCTGAAGTTTAAAAACATACAGTCCAAAAGAAACTGTTTGAGAAGCAGTATGTAATGATGTGACTTAAACTAATAACATAGTGTTTTTATGATACAGTGGAACCTCACAGTACAAGAGCACCGTAGTACCTGATTATATGCTTTTTTGTGAATTTTTTTCTCTTGAAATACAACTGTTTATCCACAGTACGACCAGGTGCTCCTCCCAACAGGTTCAGGCTCCTTCACATTCAGGAGCTCCAACATTCAGAGGCAGTGGAGGAAATGACCAAATTCCCAAATGAGGACAGTGTCGTGGAAGAGGCTATCTCTACGAGTAAATTAAAAGAAGTGTTGACAAAATGGCAAAGTTTCTGATTTTGTTGAAAAAAAATTATTCAGACAACTGAAGTTCAGGGCGTGCAGCTGCTTTATTTAACAACAATGGTCTGGCACCTTTTCAGAACATTTTAAAAAGCAGAACAGAACACATTTCTCTAGATAGTTTTTTAATGAAACGACCTGCAAGTGCAGACAGTGATGAAAGTGAGGCCAGAAAGAACAAAATTAAGTGAAGAGTGAGAGAAAATGTCAGAAATTCTTCTACCTGATGATTTACTGGAAGGAGAGTCTCCTTCCAAAGAATAACCCTCCTCCTCCTCCTCCATCTTCCTCATGTACAGATCATCTCATCTTAAAGGTAAATAAGTTAATAAAACCGATTTATTTGTTTTTATAATTTTTATTTTCTTTGTAACTGGACTTTTTCTGTTTAAAAGACCCTTAAAAAGCATTTTTTGCTGTATTTTTTTTTTTTTTTTTTTTTGCAGCAGGAACCGATTAATAATATTTCAATTTGTTTCAAAGGTTAAAACTGATTCGTAAAATAAGTAAATTGCAAAACAAGCATAGTCATGGAATGAATCAAATTCATACTCAATCAATCAATCAAACTTTATTTCTATAGCACTTTTTATACATGTTACATGTAGCACAAAGTGCTTCACAACAAAACCCCCCACAGTCCCGCAGTTGCAAATAAAAATACAAGCAATCAAAGTAAAATTTATAGTAAGAGTTTAATTAAAAGCTAGCCTAAAAAGATAAGTTTTAAGTTTACTTTTAAAAATATGAACACTCGCAGCGGACCTCAGGTCCTCAGGTAGGCTGTTCCATAGTTTGGGGCCATAAAAGCTGAATGAGGCCTCACCATGAGTCTTAGTGTGGACTCTAGGAACAGTTAAGAGATTACTACCTGAGGACCTGAGGGTCCGAGAGGGCTCATATGTTAAAAGCAAATCAGATAAATAAATAGGGCTAAGACCATTAAGAGTTTTAAAAACCAATAAAAGCACTTTAAAACTGATCCTGAAGCTCACAGGGAGCCAGTGCAGAGACCTGAGCACTGGTGTTATATGCTCTCTCTTTCTGGTCCTCGTCAGCAGTCGGGCTGCAGAGTTCTGGAGCAGCTGCAGCGGTGCAATGGTCTTCTTGGGAAGACCAGAAAGGAGAGCATTACAGTAATCAATTCGACTTGAGACAAAAGCATGTATCAAAGTCTCTGCACTGGCTCGAGAGAGAAATGGTCGTACTCTGGCAATATTTTTTAAATGATAAAAACCAGTTTTGGTGACAGACCTGTGGCTCAAAGCTAAGCTCACAATCTAGTGAACTGTGAGGTTCCACTGTAATAATGTCGGTTTGTAACAACTGAAGGATCTGCCTATAATCCAGTTCGCTGCTTGCTTTATCCAGTATGATATAGTATAAGACATAACTGTAAATGAAGCCATAGATCTGTTTCCCACTGCATGTGACTCCAATATGAATTTTTGACAGGATTCTTTTTCATGATGAGCTGAAGTAAAGTTTGTTTCATGTGCATTTACAGTCGTTCACAAAATCTTTTCCAAAGTTGATCATCTGTCTCAGTGCCATCAGTATCAGCATTTCAAGGTCATCATTTGGAGTGATTTCTGAGTGGTAGTTCTTCACAGGAAAGATGCAGTTCAGTGGAATACCCAGTGATTCACTCAGAACCTCCATCTATGTTGTCAAATTAACAAGATAACATTAAAGAAGTTATTGCAAACTTCCACTTAAAGAGGATATTTGTGTTATTTCAATGTAAGATTATAACTCTGTAAACATGAAACAAACACATTCAGACTTACCTGTTTTTTTCACAAACTGGCTTTTGTAGACGTTTCTTAAGTCTGCATCGACCTCAGGACAGACTTCATCAATTTTGGTGAGAATAGCCATTTGAGGAATCCCTGAGGATAAAGAGCAGACACCAAAGATAATAAAGTTAATATTAATCAGGTCATCATTTCAACTTTACCTATGAACCAACCCCCACATTTATTTTCATACTCACCTATATCACTAGCTTCCAGCCTCACATTCCTCACCTTCTTCATAGCATCATCCATTAAATGTACTGTATTGGCAGAGATGACACAAACCAGAACATGTGCTTTGTCACTCAGACTGGGGTTTGTGTTGTAGTATGGATCATCTGTGGATAATGTGGAGTGTGGATTAAACTGTAAAACAATGAAAAACACAATTCATTTGCATTGTTCTACGTACACTACAGGGTGGGGAAGCGATGAACATTTAGTTGTTTTTTCTCAGCAGGCACTACGTCAATTGTTTTGAAACCAAACGTATATTGATGTCATAATCATACCTAACACTATTATCCATACCTTTTCAGAAACTTTTGCCCATATGAGTAATCAGGAAAGCAAACGTCAAAGAGTGTGTGATTTGCTGAATGCACTCGTCACACCAAAGGAGATTTCAAAAATAGTTGGAGTGTCCATAAAGACTGTTTATAATGGAAAGAAGAGAATGACTATGAGCAAAACTATTATGAGAAAGCCTGGAAGATACTATTAAAGAAGAATGGGAGAAGTTGTCACCCGAATATTTGAGGAACACTTGCGCAAGTTTCAGGAAGCGTGTGAAGGCAGTTATTGAGAAAGGAGGAGGACACATAGAATAAAAACATTTTCTATTATGTACATTTTCTTGTGGCAAATAAATTCTCATGACTTTCAATAAACTAACTGGTCATACACTGTCTTTCAATCCCTGCCTCAAAATATTGTAAATTTTGCTTCCCCACCCTGTACATTTAACTACAATACATGTACATAGTTTAGATCAAATTTATCATTTTTCTACACATCACAGTTACTTGCTTAAAGCAGAACTGTTCAAGTTTTTTACTTTAATTAAACAGCATTATAGTAATTGTGATTGTTAAATGGCTTGTTTGGGGGAGAATGGAAGGCCTCCCACTAGGGTCTCTAGGGCTGAATATCCCTCTTACAACTTCTCTGTCACCATACCGGTGGCCTAGAGCTCGTCTCCCACGAGAAACATCACAGTTTATGACACTGCGACACAAACACGCCCCCCAGCCAGGTACAGCTGGGTAACTACACAAGCCAGTCACACCTTCATTTCACAGGCTTTTACCACAGCAGAGCCGGCAGAGAAAAGGAAGAGGTGGCTGTTGTCAGAGGAAGCAAAGAATAAAATAAGAGTGCATGACCCAATGAGGAACAAGACAAGAGTCTGCCTTGGTCCAGCTTTTGCAAAATGGTGAGAGCTGAAAGAAAAAGAAGTGTCTAAATGACTTGGCATTGTAGCTGATGCACTTGTAAGTACTGTTGAGATAAATTATCTGTATTCTACATATTTCAGTGGATTTGTTCTCCGGATAATTGATATCGGTTGTACCGGTGTTTAGTTGTTTATAAACTCATTAAAGAACTTATTTAATGAATGATGCCTGGATGCTTGTTGTCTAGCACAGATGTTAGCATACTCACAAGTAATCATGGTTGTTCGT
Organism: Sphaeramia orbicularis; assembly: GCF_902148855.1. Classification (NCBI taxonomy): domain Eukaryota; kingdom Metazoa; phylum Chordata; class Actinopteri; order Kurtiformes; family Apogonidae; genus Sphaeramia; species Sphaeramia orbicularis. The sequence continues at coordinate 32,792,936 of NC_043964.1, read as the reverse complement.
GTCATGTAGGTGTATATATATTTTTTTTTACTAGATCACCCTTTGTCTGCCTCAGTAGTTAACTTTTACTACTAGCCACCGAATTTTGTCCATTGAATCTAGTTTTTGTGAGAAGTATGTAGTTCAGTGGTTCCCAACCTTTTTTTGCCACATGACCCAATTTTAACATCACAAATTTCTGGTGACCCCAGACATTCAAAACAGAAACATTTTTTTACTAAAATTAATTTGTTTTTGATCATGTAATAGTTTGCTTTACTATGTTGCAAATAAACGTTAGACATTTCATCTATATAATGTATATTATTATGGACGGAGGCAGAAAAGCCAGGTGTAGATTACTGCACAAAGTGAGAATTTTATTTTCCTTGGTCAGGATATGTACAGTCAGTCCAGCTTGGATTTACAAGGCTGACAATTAATACTGAACAAACAAGAACTCAAACCATGAATTATGAAAGAGCTGCAGCATCTGAAACTGACCACAGTGAACATTTGAAAGATAAACAGAACTACAGTGCTTCAGTTTCAGCTTCAGAGTTTGTCATGTCATTTATGTATTGTGATTGTCTCTCTGAACTCACCATGCATTTTTTATTTTTTTGTTTTTTTATCAATTACTAGAAATTTCAGGCGACCCCCATTTGAATTCCAAGGGACCCCACGAGGTGTCTTGACCCCAAGGTTGAAAATAATAATAATAATAATAATGGATTAGATTTATATAGCGCTTTTCTATGAAAGCATACTCAAAGCGCGTACAGGGGATCCATTATTCATTCACTCTCACATTTTCCCTCTGGTGGTGGTAAACTACATTTCTACCCACATCTGCCCTGGGGCAGGCTGATGGAAGCGTGGCTGCCAATCTGCGGCTACAGCCCCTCCGACCACCACCAAACATTCATACGCATTCATACAACAGTGTGAGTAGCAGCACTGGAGGCAAGGAGGGTGAAGTGTCTTGCCCAAGGACACAACAGCACATGGACAGAGCAGGATTCAAACCGCCAACCCTTCGGTTATTGGACAACCTGCTCTACCATCTGAGCCATGGCCGCCCCTAAAACACTGATGTAGTTCATTATATGATCCATGTCTAATTGGTTTTGTTAGAATAATGACTAACAGAGCAATTAGCCTTGCTGTTGGATCTTAGCTGGTGTTGTATGATACTTGTCCCTTGTCTAGGTGAAGGTCTAGAATCTAGATGATTGTTGTCGTTGTTGTTGTTGTTATAAATGTTAGTATGCTAATTGCTAATGAAACCAGGATGCTGTGACAGGTGGGAGCTGCATATGT